>NW_027104472.1:1209990-1483628 GCF_902728285.1 Clytia hemisphaerica
AAAGGGGCAAAATCAGTTATGCAGCGCTCTTAAACACAAAAAATCTTTGAAAAGTGCAAGTAAAAATCGTTTTTAAACGCTCAATGATTAAAAACTAGCTTGCGCTAAATCTGCAATAATGTTCTTTGAAAAAATACAGCAGATTTCTTGACTAAAAAGAATTGGATTTTTCAGATAAAAAAGTGTGTCGTTTGGATGCCGTGAACACAAGTTATTTTTGATCTCGGCCTTAGTTCTTATTGCAACTGCTTTCCATTTTTAATTATTTTGTTTTTTTGAGGACATTAAATATAACTTTTGATTGTGCGACAGTTGCGTTTCTATAAAGTAGGTATTATTCTCTTGTATTCCAGGTGTATTACCTTCAACTGCTCTAACTTGGGATGAGTGGTCGCAACATGTGATGGCAATTCGGCTACATCTTACCAAACCTCCAAAGTCATTAATTAACATAACTACAAATCATAGATATGAAATAATGTGAACACGCTACTCTCACTTGGTTGAAGTATCAAAACAAAATTGTTATTAAAGAGATTTAAACAGAAAGTCAAAATACAGTCCAGAAGTCAACGATCCCATGTTATGACCGCTCATCCCAAGTTAGAGCAGTTGACGGTACTAGAAAGTTTACAAATATATTAGACACACAAAAGTTGTGTTTTACCGATAAGACCGACTAACTTTCTGAAGCTTATTTTTCAACTACCCGAAGTCCTGGTCTTTTTCTGATAGAAAAGTGGCAGAGGAATCTTAGTGCAGGAACGGGAAACTTATACAAGTTGACGATATTTTTATTCATTTTTAGAACATAATCTTTTGTTCAAATAACTATTTCTTTTATTTGTAGATGAACTTAAGGCCGGCGCAAATGAAGCCAACATTCAAACCAACATTTTTTGTTGAATGTTGCGTCAAATGTTGCAAGAACGAATGACGTCACAAACTTTGGAATGTTGCATGAAAAGTCATTTGAGGTGAACGTCCAACATTTTCATTTTCATTTTCTTTGCCATAATGGCGGCAACGGTGGAAGACTTCACGGCAGTTGTGCTCTTGAGTGAGCTGGTTGACTCTGATGATGAGAAACCAAGAAGAGGGAAAACAAGACAATGGTTGAAACGGCGCAAGGAAAAGGGCTATTTTACTAACATTGTTCAAGAGCTCATTTTGGAGGATCATAGAGGGTTCAGAGATATGTTTAGGATGGACGTACGTGACTTTCAGTTCGTTCTCAGTAAGATCTCGGATCTTATTTCACCCACAGAAAGATCTGGTGGAACAAGACCTATCAACGCTGATGAACGACTTTCTTTGACCCTACGATATTTGGCCACTGGAGAAAGCTTAGAGTCTCTGAGCTTTCAATTCAGAATCTGTGCAAATGCCGTTTCATATATCATCAAGGGCTGCTGTAATGCTATCGTAGAACGATTAGAGCCCGAGTTCCTGATGCCTCCTGAAAACAAAGACCAATGGTCCAAGATTGCAAAATGTTTTGAAGAAAGATGGAACTATCCCCATGCTCTAGGCGCCGTGGACGGAAAACACATTCGAATTATAAAACCAAAAAATAAAGGATCGCGGTATTATAATTATAAGCATACCCATTCTATTATTCTTTTGGCTGTTGCTGGTCCCATTTACGAATGTCTTTATAAAGATGTAGGAACCCCGGGGAGAGCAGATGATTCGAGTATTTGGAATCGGACTTCGCTAATGAAAGGGATTCAAGATGGAACAGTTGATCTTCCTAATGGAGAAAAATTAGGCACGTTTTTTTGGGAGACGATGCATTTGCACTAAGGCCATTTGTGATGAGGCCTTTTCCTCAGCAAGGGTTGAACGAAGAAAAACGAATTTACAATTACAGACACAGTAGAGGCCGTTGAATCTCAGAAAATCTTTTTGGCATCTTGGCAAGCCAATGGAGAGTTTTCTTCACTGTCATAAATTTTTAACCAGATTACGTCGAAGATATATATAATTCTTACTACGCTTGTACTTCATAATATGTTGAAAAAAAGCTCTAAATCTTCTAATGCATACCGTCCACCCAGTTTAGTCGATGTTTGTTTGGATAATGGAGAAATTTCTGAAGGGGAATGGCGTTCACTTGAAGAGCCTGCAGATTCGCTTTATCCCTTAGAAGTCTGGCCCTCGTACTGGCCATAATTCTTTGATTGTGGCAAAATCAGTTAGAGAGAAATTCATGGAATATTTTATCAATGAAGGAGCTGTAGAATGGCAATGGAAATATTGTTAATGTAAAGTAAAATCATCAAGTACTTTCTTATGAAAAACAAACATATTTACGTTTTCAAATATAAATTACAGTACTAACAGGTACTAACGATAACGTTCATGAGATTTTTGTTCATTGATTTTAATGTTTGGAACTACTAACTTGACCTGATGATCCCTGTAGAAATTCCATAAATGAAGAGGGCGGGAACAAATAAGTGGGTGGAACAGGAAATGATCTTGGAAAAGCTTGTTCGGGAAGTTGATATTCAGTCATTTCTGCATCAAATATTGCGTCATTAATCCGTTTTTCGGTCAATTTTCTCAATCTACTATTCATTTGATTCAATCGTACATCACAAACAGGGAGCAAACTTTTCTCTTGGCACTTACCTTCTTTACACATAAAAATACCAAAAAATGCAGCTGTGTTCATCAAAACTCGTTACGAAATTTAAGAATATGGTAAAACAAGCTATTCCCATGTGAAAAAATATTTTTGGTAAAGCTGAAAAAATATTTTGGAAATCTCCAAGAGAGGTGTGGTGTGCTACGTGAATAAATTTTTGAAAAAATAAATCACCATTCCTCAACTACATAGTTCGGAAGGGGGTCACTACCCCCCCTACCCTAGAGCTACCCCCCCTACCCTAGGTTCTTCCCCCTTTTAAAATTTGATGCTACCCCCCTCAAAATTTTAAAATTCCTACATAATTCTACCGGTGAAACGCACAGAACATTCAGTGTAAAAACAAAATTAGGAAATAGAATTGGTGTTAGTTTGATCAAAGTAAAGTGAACTTCTTTCAGACTGTGTAACCAGAACTGGTATATATACACTAAATTGAAAATAACTTTCTTTTTTGGCTTTCTAGATGAACCCCCCTTTCTGAAAACTTCCCTTTCTAGAAAAAATTCTTACCCCCTTTCTGAGATTTTCTGAACACTCCTACCCCCCCTTTAAAGGGGGGTTGCCACTATGACTCGTGCTCAAAGAACTGGTCTGCATTGAGTTTACTGCTGTTGGAAATATTCATGACGTTTAAATAAGATGGACAAACCGTTGGCAAAATATAGGAGATAGGAGAAAAAAGAATCAAAAAGACAATTGTGTTTTTGTCATTTTGTCTTATTTATAGCGTGATTGCTGTTTTTAATGATTTTTTGAAATTTCGACATGGAAAAAAAGTCCGTTTTTTGGAAATACTTTCAAACTACTTTTCAATTTAGTATATAGCTCAAAATTCAAGTTAAGAATCCTCTATATAATAAAAACCGTTAGGAACATTTGGCGAGTTCCTGTACGCGGCCGCAATCAAAAAAATCATAACATCACTTAAAAAACGGGTTGTGTCTCTTCGCACTTTTTTAGCCTAGCGATTTGCGTCGGAAAAACTTTTCAAACTCAGCGATGTTGACCAACTGTTACATGAAAATTTCCAGCGCATTTTTTATCTGCTACTTCTTCATTTTCAATGAGACTCAACGTTTATGAATTACGCCAAAAGATTTCTTAAATTAATGATACTCATTGAAAACGCTTGTGGCACTGCGGTGGAGTGCATGACGTACTCACGGCACTAATCGCCTTCTGTTGGAAGATCATATGGCGTTTTGGCGTACCACCCTTGAAGCAGCGGCGTTCTGTCTTTCCGCAACTCTTTCACTTTAAGATGGTCTAAAATAGATCCAAAAGGGCGCCAAATCTTGGAATTGATTGTTTTGTCTCCGGCTTGGGAAAGTAGCATGTTTTGTTTTTCAATGGAAAAATGGAAGAAACTTAAGTTTACAAGTGTCATTTAGTTTTTGCTGGTTTATAGAATGGCAGGATCCTGGATGGTTTCCCTAACTGAAAAAAACAATGAACAAAAATTATAAATCCTGAAGCTCACAATATCTCGGCAAACCTGTATACTTTTTTTTGGTGCACCCGGTACATAAAGTGCAAAATTGAAACCTTGAGAGTTAACGAAGTTTCTGAAGGTCGAGACTTTGATGCCAAAGCATCCGTACATTCAGTCAATAGTTTTTTTTCCGCAATGCTTTGTTTCTTCGTTGGTGGACACGAATCAGATTCCACGTCTTATGATTCACAATCAGCTGCCTTTCTCTTGTAACCTGATAGCAGCTGTGGAGTTTTCTACGCGACACGCTAAAGCTCTAAAGATCGCTGAAAACTAACATCTGAGGAAAATGGCCCTATCTCTACAGAAATTTTGAGTCAACTTTTTGTTTAGTGCCGAAAACTTAAAAATTAAAATGCGCTCCATGAAAAGTGCGTTTTATAGATGATTAAAATTCTGTCCACAATGTTTGCGAGGGGAATTTCTAATTGGAGGCGGCGGTGAAATGGTTGTTATTGTTTTGAAACTCAGTTTTTGGTCTTTATACTTTATACTCATAAAAGTATTCAGTAAGTTTGTATTCATTTTCTATAGCTTCAGTTTCTTTACTGATAATAAAGTGTTGTTTTGATTTTCTTTTTTTTTAATCAATATTGTGTATGATGTATTATGCTTTGTTTCTCTTGTTTTCGATTAGTTTAAAAGCAAAAAAGATTCTTTTTGAGCATATTCACCATTAAAGAACCTTTCTGTACTACAATATGTTAGATTGCTTCTTTCCAAAAACGTTCTGAATTTGCTTGAGAAACTACATATCTCCACCCAAAAGTTGTCGCCATGACACCCTTCCCTGTCGCAATTGCCCTCGGCCCTGTTCCTCTTAATAAAATTCTACGCGGTCCGCGTACAGGCGCGCGACCATATTCTTCAGATTGTATATTTTCGCCCACGTCTTTAGAGCTTCAGCGTACTGGGCCAGAAAATACACAATCTGTTATCAGGTTATTCTCTTGTTGCAAGAAAAGTTTGATCGCAAGCAAACTTCACCCAACATCATCCAACATTGGAATTCTTAAAATTTCTTAAAAAGTTGGAAATTTTCAGTGCGCGCAAATGGAGCCAACATATTTGATCCAACATTGAAAATTTCGAATGTTGGATCAAATGTTGGCTTTATTTTTGCGCCGACCTTATGGTAAAGAGGTTGCGAGGTTTGGGTTAGCGAGGCAAAAATTGAAGTTCCAGCCTCTGTATAAGGTCTGCCGCCACCGGGATTGGAAAATTTTCACAGAAAATTGATAAAATAAGCAAGCAGGGGGCCGTTTTTGCATTTTGGAACTTAAGAAATTGGTTGTTTTTTGTCCTCAACTCAATTGTATAATTTTCCTCAAATCCGTAGAAGTAAACGTCGTAAGTTTGTACGCCTGAAGTGTTTGTTTTATAAAATCGCAATTTCTAGTGCGTGACCCTATAAATATTTTGCTTGCAACTTGCGAATCGAGTGACTTGCCTGGGATCGCTTCGCAATTCTTATACATATACACTAGTAAGAAGTTTAAAAAGCTCTTACATCTTCTACATTTCCTGTGGTTCGATCTTTCCAGCAAAAGTGCATAAGAGAATCTTCACTTTGATGAATATAGACTTGTCCTTTTCGCTTGTCAGGGGTGACTGTTGTTCCACGCATGTTCATTTTCCCAGCTCTGAATTCAACCAGATATTTTGATGATCCAAGGGAAGCAGAAGTTCCAAATAACGCCATGATTGCAAAAGTGATAAATGGCTTTCTTTCAGTGAAATCTATCCAAGCAAAAAATAGAAATTCAATGGTAAAAAATCAGTCAGTTTCACTCCCGGTCCTGTTTGCTGTTTCTCATCCGCTAAATGTGGCCTTGACTTTAGTGTCCTGAACTCACTCCCGTTGGCCGTAATCGCCGCTAAAACACCGAAAACATAACTTTGACGTATGAGAAAGTTTACAGTAATGAGGCAGCATATTTTATTTGAAAGGTTTCGCGCCCCCTCGAAATGTTCGGTGTACTGAAGTTCTTCGTGTGCCCCTCGCATTGCCCCATTTCCATGACTACGGAATACTCATTCGAGAAAAGCTTCAGAACGTGGTCTGGTGGTCGAGCTGTTTATAGTCGTTGAACCTTCATCATTTTCCATCCCAGACAGGGCCAAATCACTTTGAAATGATACCTCCAACTGCTTCTCTTGTCAAGTATGATAATCCAGTTCTTGTCAGTCGAAATACAGAGAAGAAATCACCAAGGGTAAGCAGGCATTTTTGTTAAATTTTGTTTTGTTTTTGAGCTTGATTTTGTGTATTCCAGATGTGATTTATCGAACAACAAAGGGGTTGGTGTAATTTAAGATGCACGATCTAACGATTTACGATGCACGATTCGCGATCCGTGCATAAAATATGTTAATTCATGCGTAATTATGCTAATCATGATAAAATTTTTAGGCAATTTACAAACTTTCATTCGCTGAAACTCAATTATTTTTAAAAACATCATTTATGTAAGATTATACATCATAAATTCAGTTATAGATCAAAAGAAACTGAAGGCCACGCATAGTATGAACCCCCCCTTTTTTAAGGGGGGGGATCCAAGTTTTCAAGGAAGGCTTTATAGGGGGGATGGGCAATTTTCCAGTTAAAATGGGGGGTTTGAGCTTATAGGGGGGGATCAAATAAAAATGGGGGGGATAGTAACTTTTTGGTTAAAAAATTACTAGTTTACTGTTTTATTTGCTAGTGTTTTCAAGTTCATTGACTATTGGTACGAATTCACACTGAAAAATATATTTCATTCATCAAAATTCTTCCCCAATACTGGTAGTACAAATTATATGCTGGCGGCTCGGACCCCTGTAAATGGTGCGGGATCAAAAAATTTTAAAAATAGGGGGGATACCTTTATAGAGTCATATCACCAGTGCACGAACGGCCCCAGTGCACGAACGAGCGTCTTTGAACTTGAAAAAAACAACCAAAAACAAACTTCTATAGAACTTCCTTTGTGCAGCAGAATCCTCAAACTATCCCTTGTAATCTCTCCAAAAATTAAAATAAACAGAGTACTAGAACAACACCAAACCGATTTTGAACGAGGCCAAGTAAAAAAATCACGAAATTCGGGATTTTTGTAAATATGGCTGATCGCGAGAGAAAATGATTTTTATAAGAAAATTTGCGCAAGAAGAGTTCTGAAAATGACTTTCCTATTTTAAAAACCTGTTATCTTCCATCACACAAAATTTCATTGAAACATGTTAGCTCTAATTCAAAATCAAAGAACATATCACCAGTAGTTATAAAAAAAGGTCCAGTCCCGAACGATCCGAACACCATATTCAAAATGAAACATTGCAAACGTCAAACATTCGAAAGCACTGGCGATCTCATTAAAAAAGAAGACACTCCTTGCCGCTTTCGATGAGCAAAACTTGAAAAGAAAACAAAAAAATGACGACAAGAAAATCTTTACAAAAATACCGTATAAAACGCTAAATTCTTATAAAAAAGACGCTATTTGGTGAAAAGCTGTGGTTTTGAAAAGTATACCCCTTATCATCTCGAGAGGTTAAGATTACCTGCGAGCGAGCTCTAATTTTTCTTTCAAAGACGTTCGCGCCGGTCCTCGTTCGCGATGGGTCAGAATAGGCCTCGCTTTAACGACTTATTATTCCAGAAGAAGCCTCAAATAAGGAAACAAATGAAGAAGGACTTCAAGCTTGTTTACGAGATGGTCAAAAAGGATTTATGTAAAAACGAAAAGTAAGTCAGAAAAGAGAAAAATAAGTTTGCCGTTCGTGCACTGGGTACCCCCCTCTAGGGGGGGATGAAATATTAATGGGGGGGTTCAGACCCCTTTGCACACTATGCCATGTGCATTCACCTGCTGTACTCTCTCTTTTTCATAGCTTGAATCAATACAGGGGAATTGTTTACCGAAAGAAAATTCTTTCTCATAATAGAGCACCCGTTTTTTGCTTCGTACATTATGGTCCGCAAAACATATTGTTAGCCAATATATAGAAATTCCTATATTCAATTATGATTGTTAAACTGGGGAAAGCAAAAATATTTCTTGTATTGTTTACTTTCACTCTCTGTCTATAGACCTTTTTTCAAAGAGGCCACCCTGTTGAATAATTATGTAGTCCAGCAGAAAAACAATGATAAAACCATGCATAATTATTACATTATGCATGATACAGTAATTATGCATGGCTCTATCATTGTTTTTATGCGGACTACATAATTATTCAACAGACGCCTTGAAAAAAGGTCTATTTAAGAATGTTCACAAGGTACTCCATTATCAACATTATTATGCAAGTTATTTTTTTTCATAATTTTACGGTCGTAATTATTCGTAGTTCCATTGCTTGCTTATTTCTTTTTTGGACCTACCCCGGTGGGGTGGAGGTCCTATAAATTAACCCTGTTCGTCGTTCGTTGTGTGTTAGTTACCAGCTTTCTCGAGATTGGCTCATGTTTTTCTGATTTTTGCAACAAAGGTGCATCACCATAACCCTCGAATGTGACGGAGCCCGATTTTAAAAAAAATTTTTTGGGCAATTTGGGCCAAAAAAACGGCTAAAAACGGGTTTTTTGGCTTTGTGTGAAAATTGGATCATTAATTTTTTCTGATTTTTAACATGAAAGTTAGGGTAACAATCATAGTTAAAGGATGGCTCAAGCAGATTTTTACAAAAATTTTTTTGGCTCAAAAATCGCATTTTTATCTATAAGAACCACTTTAATAAGAATACATCAATGTTCTGAGGCCATATTAGTTATATTATTTTATTAGTTTTTTTACGATGAAAAGTCACGGGGAGGGTAATAATTGAGTTTTCTGTAAACACTATTATTTTTTGGCTAAAAACGAATCTTTATCTATAAGAATCACTATTTATGACATATATCAATGTTATTAGCCAAATTGTTTTTTTATTATTATTTTTTCTAACAGAAGAAAATGTCACGGTAGAGTGCGACGGTTTGAGTTTTCTGGAAACCTTATTTATTAAGCTGTGCATTTTTCTGATAGTGGTTTTTATAAAGAAAAACGCTTAATAGCTTTTTTATTTCTTTTTCAAATCTTTTTCAATAGTGTTGATAGTTTCTCTCAATAGATATGCTTTCATTTTCTTTATTTTTTTGTATTTTGACCAGTTATGTCTTATGTGTTTCATTGTTTCAATGTTCACTGATTAGTTTGATAACCAGGTAGGTCCATAAAAGTATCGCTTGTTGTTGCATGAATTTACCGTGGTAAACAAAAGCGAGAAAAGATTATGCGATTGTTTTAGAATTATGTTATATAATTTAAGTTTTATGATAATTATTAGGAATAATCAGCATACTTTATGCATGGATCGCGCATCGTGAATCGTAAATCGTTAGATCGTGCATCTTAAATTACACCAACCCACAACAAAGGTTGACTAAATTCTGACTCAAACATTCAAAAGACCAGATAGTTGCTATGAAGGGATTCCAGGGAGTTATTTTGTTAAAAAAAAGAGTAAATACAGAATATAAATTGAGCACTTACTTAGAATCGAATGTAACCACACAAGGCAAAGAAACAGTCTTGCTTCAGAAATATAATGGTTTATATATATGAAGAGGTTCTTTTTCAGTCCTATTACTGTACACTTGTCTAATTATATAAAAAGGTAACATAATTCAGGTCCGCAGCAGGTCAGGTTAATTTTTTTAATGAAAGAAAAGAAAAGAAGGACTAAAAAAAGGTTTGTTTTTATTCTTTCATTGCCGGCAAATGCCGCATAGGCCAGTCTTTTTACCTGAATTTAGCCCAATCGACATGAACGGCTAGTCAAGGACGTGAAAACAGAGGCCGTTTAGAGTCCCTTGACTGGTGTCTAGTTGGGGCAACCGAACATCTTTGAACCCAGAAAAGTCATACGTAAAAACTAACCTCTGGAGAATTTCTTTATGTAGTTATCTGCATTGACCTATTTCCCGTTCCCTACTGTGTAAAAAAAATTCTAGAAAAGAACAAGTAGAATCCAAAAGATCCAACTTTGCACGGAAGCACACAAAAAAAATCGATTTTTCAGAAAAAATAAAAAATGGCTACCTGTGGACAAAAAAGATTCGTAAGAAAAAACGCTTCAACTGCCACTCCAAAAAATACATCAGGTCTGTGACCAACAACATCGAAAGTAAGAAAAAAAAAGACTCTACATTGCGATCAAAACACTCCAGAAGCGGAGAAAAAAAAGAAGACTTTAGCAAGGTTTCTATCTCCGGTTTGAAATGACAAAGGAAACCGGTATATTGAAACTCATTGAATCTGAGTAGACATAAAAAATTCCTGCGTTTTGATCAAATGAAGACTCTCCATAGACCGCCACTTTTAAAACAAAACAAAAACAAACTTTAGAAAAAATGGCAACTTGAAGAAAAGTTCTGAAAAAACATGCCAAAGGGAAATATAAGTGAGCTATATTAAGACAAAGAAATTTAATACGGGAAAGCTTATGAGTTTTTTTTTTATCCTGATCAATTCATATGACCTAACCTGCAAGTAGAGCACTGATTTTCTCTTTTAAAGCAATCAGTCACAGACTGGTACGTCGATCTGGAACTGGGCACTAGTACCGCTCGCTTCAAATTTATTGAATATTTAGGATAAAAAAAGCAACTTTTTTCTAAAGCCTTTATTAGAATACAATAGCTATTTATAAGAACCAAGGAAATTTTCGATTTCTGCTCACTTTGGGCATAATGAGTGACGTAAGCAAAAAAAATTTTGTCAAAAGTTACCTTATGTGACAAGGGTCATGTGTGCCAAATTTCATCCAAAAAGACCCACTAGATTAAAAGTTAGGGGTGGTACAGGAAAAGTCCCCCCTAGTTTTAGTATGAATAGGGTTAAAAAGCCGTTTCAAAAGTGAAACAAGAGTAGCTGATCCATAGCAGATAGAAAAAAGAGGCAAGGCCGGTAAAAATGAAATCTTGGCCTCTAAAAAGCTGACATTTTACTGCTCTTTGGCCGATCCGTTTGGACTGGTCTTTTCAGGTACTTAAAATCACTTGAGGAGTCACATATTTTTCTTCAATTTTGAAAGTGTTTTAAGAAATTAAATCCCAATCAGTGATTTAAACCTTCATATCATTCCAATCTATAATTTAAAGAAGAGTTTTCAATCTTTAATTTAAAGAAGAGTGATGGAATTGGAAGGTTTTTGCCAATACTCGTAATTCATAAAAGTTCAAGTTTTTTTTCTTTTTGTATATTACATTTACAGTCTCGGCCATTGAAAGCTTCAACACAACCTATTGATGGAAACACAAGTCCTATACCTGCACCACCCAAAGGTGGAAAACTTCCATCTGTTTCAAATGAGATTAACAAAAACCAAACAGAAGAAATCTTGAATTCAATTCTACCTCCATGTAACCTTTTTTCTCTTCACAGACTTTCTAGTCTGCATGCATCTTAACGAGAAGAGAGCTTAAGTAGACTTAGAATCTGTAGAATACGCAACAGGCATATTTGCCTTTAGACTAACTACAGCACAGAACAAAACAGAAAATGTCTTTTTATTTGTGACAAATTTGTATTAAAGTAATCCTTGAATCACCGCACTAAACCGTTTCATCTATATAATGCTATTTTTAATAGGGAATGGACAGAAAATGGTCAGCTATGGATTCAACAGGTCTCCAGCACACCAGCCACAAGAATGGATGTCGTCAATCTTCAGGTTTGATATACTACAATTTTATGTAATTCTGACCTCAGGAATTATATTTCTTATATTGGCTTAGCTACCTTACTTGACTGAAAATCGATTAAAGTTTAGATAGAATCGATATTTTACGTGGATAGTCCAATAATCTAGGACTTTTAGGCAGTCTTTCGATTGTTTTCACGGGGTCCACGGCCAGCTGGCTTGGCTATCTATGAACTGAACAGAACATTGGAAGGAGGGGGATTCGAACCGCGAACCCCTGGTTTAAGACGCTGACGCCTTTGACCACTTGGCCATCGCTCCGTTAGGATAACTGATGTTTAGATCAAATATGGTATAATTAACATACAAAACGGATAGATGATATAGAATGTTCAGTTTGAAAGTGTTGCTGTGTAAAATAGTTTTTGATAGTGAAAACAGGGTATTTCTGGTAACTCTGTTTCATTTCTTATATGTAGGAACAACTTGATATGCGATTACAGCAAAGGCAAGCCAGAGAAACTGGTATCTGTCCTGTCCGTCGTGAACTTTACTCCCAATGTTTCGGTATGTATAGCTTGGCTCTTCCTGATTGCTTGATATAAAATCTATAACCCTTATCGCGTGGTATCGAATCCTGAAACAAGTAAAAGATAAAACCTGATCGATAATTTCAATGATTAAATTTCGAAACATTCATAAAAAATGTGACATGTTTTATTTTGATTTTCGGTTACACATATCATATGGCTTTATAATGTTTCACTAATGCACCTTCTAGGCATACTCTTTTGTAGAAAGAAAATAAATTATGAATTCGAAAGAAACTGAAAGCACGCTCATCAATAGCTTAGCTCCTGGCAAGATTTTTTAATTATACATTTATTTTTTTTTCCATTGCAGATGAACTGATCCGACAAGTGACCATCAACTGCGCTGAACGCGGTTTATTGTTGTTGAGAGTTCGTGATGAAATCCGAATGACTATTGCTGCATACCAAACATTATATGAAAGCAGGTTTGTATAAAGCATATTTTGCAAAAACTACAAATATTTTTACTCACACTTAGTATAAAGTTCAATTCCTCTTGTGTTTTACATAGTTACAGAGCCTGGATGTCAAAATATTATTCATAATATTGACTTTAATTATTGCTACTTTGGATTACCAAAAAGTATTTCCTTTTTAACAGTGTCGCATTTGGCATGAGAAAAGCATTACAAGCGGAGCACGGCAAAACAGATATGGAGAAAAGGGTATGTTTTTAGTTTTGTAATCTTATCTTTAGTCTTCTCCTTTAGTAGCCTCTAAAATGTGGGAGCAATTCTTTTTGGTCTTATTTTTGTTGATTTTTGACACCCAGGTAAGCAATGTTTCATAATTATTGAGCAAGTATTACACATTAATTACTTATCAATAGTTACCTGTGCTTTATAACTTGTATCATAGATTGTTGAGTTAGATGAAGAAAAATCGGAGCTCGAAAAACAAGTGAATGACTTGAAAGCTAAATGTGATGCAATCGAGAAACGCGAGACCGAGCGACGTGCCATTGAGGAGAAGAAACACGCTGAGGAAATCCAATTCTTGAAGAGAACCAATCAGCAGTTAAAGGTCTGTTTCGTTCATCTGGTAGACATTCAAAAAGTCTATTTAATATGCTTTCTTTTTCCCCGACGGAGAGCGTTTTAAGTTACTTCATTGGTAAAAAAAGTTCTTTTTAAAATCGTTTCGAGAAGTTGCGAGTAGCACACGCGGGGTCAAATTACATTATTTTCAAATATTTTATGAAAATTTCTTCCATATGAATGATACTGAGAGGTGTATCATTTGAAAAAATACTTCGAAAAATCGAAAAATATTGATAATTTCAATCGGACTACTTATCAAACTTTCACCGTTTCTTTTTAGACGCAATTGGAAGGTATAATTGCTCCATCGAAGAAGTAAACATTGGTATATCGGATTGTACGAGTGTTATTGTGCATCAAACTGTTTTGGAAACAGATCCAGTCTTCATGCGCGAAAATAAATATTTTTCTCATTGTAAATTGTTCCTGATAAATTATTTTTCTACAAATTTAATTTTGATGATTTTTTTTTCTTAGTAGTAATAATGACAGTGAAGTAATAAGCGGAAAAGCTGAATTGTAGTGTTGACATTCGTGAAGAAAATGCAACAAAATGGAAGAACATTCGTCAATATTAAAGAAGTAATTCATGATATGCACCACTGCAATGACTTCACGAAATTATGCAACTTTTCTGTTTTTGTTCCACCCAATACGTCACTTTTTCTATTGCTTAGGTGACGTATTGGGTGGAAAATTTTAAAAGTTCTCAGAAGACTTTCCAGTGGTGCATATCATGAACAGGACATTCGAAAGAGAGAAACTTATGTTTCTAAATAAGCCTATTCCAGTTCTTTGAATGCCATTGTATAAGAAATTTAATCACTTTTCGATCGATATAGGATTGCATTAAAACTGCCGTGGCGGCACGTTTGCCAGACCTGTATCCTAGAACGCCATGGCCTATCCGCCTTTTCAACATATAGAAAACTTGTAAATAACTTTATTTCGTTGTAATTATTAATTTAGGGCTTTAAGTAATATATTAAGTATTATACCAAAACCTAGGAATTTATTTTTTTCTAACAGAGTGCATTATTCTAGTATTTTTTCAGTTTGAAGTATGTTATTTTTCAAGAAATATTATTTTTGAGTGCTAACACTAACATTGTAAATCACGATTTCAGTTCAATTAACCCTTTGCTTTGAGCAACTTCCTATTTCTAACTAGGGGGAGCATCTAGGGGGGGGGCTTGAGGCCCCCTTTTTCTCAAAATTGCAGATGCGATGGAGTTTTTATAAGATACTTTTAAATAATTGGTCATTTGAAGTAATAAATGACGCGTTCTTTAGAAAAAGTAACAAAATTGCTTTGTTACTGGTTAACGACCAACCAAATCAAATAAGGGCTTGTAAAAACTCCATCTCGTCCCGTTTTAACATGTGACTTCAGACATTAGGATCTCAGGATCCAAATGTTCAAAAATGGTCCAATAAGGCTCATAATATAGCCTGGAGGTCTATGAACCCGAGCCAAATTGAAATATCCGATTAAGGGCTCTGGTCATAGTGAAAAATCAATCTCAGAATTTGAAGATAAAACCTTATGTTTTCGCTTCTTTGACATGTTTAAGAACAAACTGCTTTTGAAAAAATGAATCTAAGTAATTACATCATGAGTAATTAAGGAATAAAGTGTGCCATGGACCTTAATAAAACGTCATAACGACGCTATTCATATACTTTTCACAAAAAAGCCTAATCTCCTTGGGGAAATCATTTTATTGTTTCAAACTTTTTTTAAGTTAATGAAAAATAATTTCTTTATTTAGATTTTTTCGGAAAAATTTTCTATTTGGCTACATCCCAAGTTATAGCTGTTTTCGTATGGAAATTTAGTGGAGAAAATTGCCCAAAATGAGGTTTTTTGGAGATTTTAAGGTGGTAGTCTACCGCCAGATTTCAAAAGTCAAAAAATCACATTTTTTGCAATAACTCAAGAACTTCTTTACATTTCGTAATGAAATTTTCAGGAAATGTATATCAACTATTAACATTTCAAAAAATAAAAAAAAAATCTAAAAATAACCAAAGACGGGGGTAAAATCAGCCAGGGGGTAAAATACTTTATTTTGCTTGTGTCAGGTTTTCTGAATAGTCGGCTTGACCTATGAAGTTAGTTTTTTTTTTAAATGACTAATATTTAGAAAAGGTCTGGAATGAGTGAAAAAAAAAATTAAAATATTATTCCAGGGGGTAAGAAACTGAAAAAAAACGCTTTTTTGAGATTAAAAATCAGGAAACCAATTTTAAAACTTTTTAATCCATTCATTCAATGCACAATCATTTAAGAAAACTTCCCTGAAAATTTCAAGTCTGTAGCTACTCTCAATCCTAAGATATTTCTGACAAGGTGTTTGCGAACCCCCGGAAACGCGTTTTTGAGAAAATCAAAGAAAAAGACAAAAATGGCTATCATTTTAAGCTGGAAAGCTCTTTTCAAAAAATTTCTTCACTGAATACTCATCAAACCAGTCAGGTTTCATAAGTTACCGTAGGTCGGGGAAACTTCGGACAGATTTTCAAGTTTTTTCTTTATTTCTCCTGGAATATGAAAAAAAGATCAACCAAACTTACTGTACATAACATTTGTGTTATTGTCTTTCAGAAAACAAACGTTACAAGTAAATCAGCCAGGTCATTATGAAAGAAACACCATCTCAAGTTCAGAAAGGTCAACTTCGTAAAATGTTAAACTTCGGAATGATTTGCCGTCACTCCAACGATCTACCATCATGACTGGATGCTGCGCCATTTCAAAACAAAAACATTGAATTTGAAGTGCTATTTGTTAAAAAATACCAAGAGACAAATTTGTGTGAGCCGAGAAATTAACGACATAAAGATACGGATTGCGCTTAATTGGTCATTAATTTGCTGGGCGTGCGATGGAAGTGTGAATAATATAAAACTCATCAACCAATCATTAGTTTTTGCACGTAACTTTTTATGGACGCTAAACACATGATGAGAGGGTCTTCCTCAGAGTGAATTGGTGAAACAAACACGTTTTATAAGAACTTTTTCGATTAGACTGTCTCGTTTCCTTATGGTTACTATCATATCGTTATATTTCATTAGATATTTTTCTTATTTTTCGCAGGACTTTCGGATGCTAAGTTCTAAGTATTATTTTTTTCGGAAGCCCATAAACTTTTCCGACTTTCAAATAAAGTAACAACGGTCTTTTTAAAACACCCCTGTATCGACTCCCGCTCCACTTGAAAAATTGGGCCGATGTTTCGTATCCGGTGGACAAACATCTTTTCAATTTCAACCTCATTAGGAAATTGAAGCACTTCAAAACGACCCCAACAGAAATTTTGATAAAAATTTCAACCCTATTTTTTATGTGTTGTTTTGAGTGAAGTTCCATCGGGGCTTTGTGAAACATGGGTGTTATTGAAATATAAGCGAGAGAGCTAAATGTTCATTGTGAAAAAACTGTTTCAAGTTTTATTTTTCGCAATATGAGAATTTAGTTTTGATTCCCGTATCACATTATACATTCCCGTATTACGTATACATGCACTTTAGTAGTTTCAATGAAATCGGGATCAAATGAGCAAAAAGCCATCGGCTGTGGACAAATGGGTGTTTTATGCAAGTCAAGTGAAATTTAATGTTTGCTAAAATAGCGCTTTAAATAACTTAAGTTACTGTTGACTTTCATATTCAACTTGACTATACTAGGAGGCCACAGCTTTTTTCTACACAGCCAGCGGAAAAAATAAAACCCGGTCTTTGATGAGGTTTCCAATTTATCAAGAGATAGAAAATTGACTTCATATTCATCAACAGTAGACTACAATTTTGATTTAGATAATTGTTCGACGATGGACCAGGTGGACGTGCGAGGAAGTTAGCGCGATCAAGATCGTGGTTAAAAGTAACCCAATATACTACACAAGGTTTGCCTATGTTTTAGTAGTGAAAGAAATCGGAACGAAACGCCGTACTGTAAATCACGAATTAAATACTAATTAAATGTTTTGTTACCAGTGGGACTACGGGCGGTTCACAAGTTCGTCGATGCAGGTTTTATAGATTAGATTAAAAAGAGATGAAAAGAAATAAATACAAAATACCTACCGAGTAAGTAAGAACTTCAATGGTAGACTAGGAACATAATACTGTATCTAATTCTGCTTCATTACCGCTGTATATGTCTTACCTTACTTTAAATAAGACACCCCTATCTCACAGTGGCCCCGGTGGAATTTTTTCCAACAGAGGGGATAAAAATTCCCATTGATATTTTTGCTAAATTTTCCAGTGGGGATGGATGATCTGTGACACAGGGGTGTAATAAGCACATACCATTTGACGGGTTTGAAATTTTTGAACTTATCGTCTTTTGATTTGAGTTAAAGGTTAAATGTTACGATAACGAAATTTAGTTTGTTAATACAGCCGAAAATGTATCGACTATATACACTCACTTACGGATTTAAGACGATAGAGCAAGTATGTCGGAAGCATACGAAGGAGTGCAACGCTCGTTAAAAGACAATGAATTACAATTACAAATATCTTCCTCTGATAAGTTCGACATGGTCTAAAACCGCCTATAACCTTCCAGTAACATAGTGATACAGATGTTTCTTGAGTCAAAATGATTTGTAAGCCAGCTGTAAGAACCATCGGCTGTCATATCACCAAAGCGGCCTTTTTGCTAATGATATTTCGATTGTCAATTTGCAGTATTTTTTTCACCGGGGACACATTCATTAACATTAGGCAAAAAAGGAACAGGTAAACAGGTTCTATCACAACCATTCAATACAAAATGTTTAAGTGGAAACACTCCTGTCTTGACTACCGAGATGATAAAAATGTTTAACCTATTTCAGCTATTGTTAATGGGCTGAATTATAATAACTTAGGGGTAGCTTTCACATCAAAGCCACAATAAATTGATTATATTTATTTTGGAGAAATTGGCACCTGGATCTGGCGAAATCACTGATCACTTTAGGCGTACAAACTAGCACAAACTTTCGCGAGGCCGAAATAGCGCAATGTTTACGACAAACTTTCACGAATCGTTAATTTTAAAATTTTTAAATAAATAATGGCTTATTAATAGGAAAAAACACTTCTTGAATGAATTGGATTGCAACCTTTGTCTTTTGACTTGTGAATGAGGCTTTATCAGGCTAAAAGTGCAATGAATCCGTGCGAATCTTATATTTATTACAGCTTTTTACAGATTTTCTATTTCGTCAAAAACTTTTCGTCTGCATAAACTTTCGCGAATGGCCTGAAAGAGAAATTTCTTTTCTGCATAAACTTTCGCCAGCAGAATTTTTCGCGACTTTTGCAAATTTTGGCCTTTTTGGCGAAAGTAAATGTCTTTGAAAATTCTGAACAGGCCAAGTTTATGCTCGTGAAAATTTTTCAAAAGAATTGGCAATCTATAGAACCTCAAAATCGTAATAAATATCAAGTTTTCGACATCATTTTATAGTTTAATACCTGTTATAGTCGAAGAGCAACAGTCTTTATCGGATTGAAGGTATATTTTTCCATTTTAAGGCAATTTTCATTCAAAAGTTCTCATTTATATCCAACGATTCGCAAAAGTTTCTGCTCGCGAAAGTTTGTACGCCTAAAATACATACACTGCTGTCACACCACCATGGAAAGAGCATGACAAACGCGTCTTCAAGTGTACCGGAGGCTCTTTAATTAGTTACCATAATCTTAGATTTAAATCATTAGAATTTGCATCCAACATATTATGTGGATCAGATGGTGACTAACAAGCAAGCATTTTCCAAGAATTGTTTGACATATTCTAAGTTCTAATGGAAATGAAGAAAATCCACCATCATCGACTTCTAATAAAAAAAGGGTTTTCCCTTTACCTTACTTTATACTAATAAAGCACCAAATTATCTGCACGTTTATCATCAATGTCTGGTGACGTCAGAACAAAGTTCTTATAATTGCTTCTAAATCACATTATGTTTCTCTTGGGATTCGTTTAAAGAAGATCTTTCTCGGCTGACGGTAAAGCTATTCTCGCAGTGACTTTCTCGACGAATTTATGGAGCAACTTTGAAGAGCTATTGAAGATTGAGGAATGCATATTTTTAGCCCAAATAACTTTTAACGTGACATTCAATGTCTCCTCTTTTCATCACGTAAATAAAATTATGAGGTCGCCGCTTTAGATATCCAACAAATCTCTTTACAATGGAAGATGGTAAAATATCGTGGTTTTCTTCAATTTCTTCTTCGTTTTTCTTTCGGCGTTCCGTCGCTTGATATGTATCGTCGAGTGTACTTCATTTCTGAACTGTGAAAGAAAAAAGTACGATAAAATGTTAAATCCTCGCGAAGTAATCACTTGTTAAAGATTTTAGTCCGAAGTTTCCTTCATTCCGAAGTTTCCCCGACCTACGGTAAAGTAAAACATTTCACAAAAATTGATAAATTATCCAAAAATCAACAAAAACATGTTGCGCTAAAGTTACGTAAATATAGCAAACTTTGCGGTAATCTTGCGATAACATCAAATTTGGGTGAAAACAGCCACATAAGTGTGACAAAATGTTCATTGAAATTCCAGCATGACTCTCTATAGACATGGAAACTTTTCTAGTGCATATTTTTATTCACATAGACTTGAATTGACAATGAGCTGGCTTGATCGAAGGCGGTGCCTTCGCTTCGGTTACCGCCTAGGCGGTTATGAATGGCTGGTGTCAGATGAGAAATGTGTGTCTCCAGAAGTTAGATCCAGTTCATTATAATGCACATTTCTATCTCTGTTATATCATGTTGTGCTTGGAAATATCTCAGTTACATTTAAATCCACTACAAAACAATATGTGAGCCACCAAAAGCACACTGTCTATGCTCAAAACAAAATGCTGACAACTTAAATGTTTTTCGCAGAAATCCAGCAACACAACCAATGTAGAGCAACTTCATAGATTCTGTAGAGTCCATTCTTCATTTAAATAAATCATTTCAATCAAAGAGATTAAGTTTTGATCTAAAACTTGCCAAGAAATCTGCAGAATCATGCTTACAGCTTGCTTTTCAGCTGGTTTTGATGTGCTACACTACTGCAGCTACCATCTTTAATTTCAAGGATTACGTAATGCCACGGAAAATAATATTTTGACGCTCGAAAAGGGCGTAAAAAGAGCTTTCTTTTGGCGTATCACATTGCTATGTTTCGGCCGAGATTGAAGAAATAAGTCCTTAGCAACGGGATTTTTTCTGTTGCTAGGGCGATTTTTCAAGCACCCAACAGGATAAAAATGCTCACTGCGGCCTGAATGATAAAGATATAGCTCTGAAATTTTCAGGAGATGTTCAGAAAGACCTAAGGATCTCAAAACACCCAAAAACCAGAATTCGACAATTTTTTCGATGATTTTTTATTTTTGGGTAGACTACCACCTTAAAGGAAAGATACTTCCACAAAAATTTTCCGATATTGTATTTTTAGGTGCTAAATAGATACATCATCTGAACCAAAAAAAATTCCAAAATGTTTGATTTTCACCGAGATTAGGGCTTTGAAAGGTGAAATACTCTTCGAAAAACTCTTCGTTTTCCTCTTCATTTAATTTTTTCATTTCAATTTTTCGATTTTTAAATTCTAGAAAGGTAGGTTTAACAGGACATATAAAAAAAGTTGTACATTAATCTTTTTAAAATGCAGAAATTGCCATTTAACTTAAGTTGGTGTAAAGTCGAAAAATTGGGCATGTCTAGAGCCCTTAAATTTGAGAGATGGCCCAAAATAGACTTTCTTGCCCGAACTCCAAATTTCGAAAAACGAGGAAATAAGCTTAATTCTCAATAGGTTTCGACCATGATTGTAGTAACAGAAAAAATCGGTTCCTTGAGGTGAAGACTGGTCTGTAAAATACACGTTACCCACCTACCGGAACTCAGTAAATATTGAAGCTTTTGAGTTGTAATTATCGCCAGTGATAGATATTTTTTACTATCTAAGACAGTGTGCAAAATTTCAATTTAGTCACGTGAGCGGTTGGTATTTTATAACATTTTGCCCAAAATGGGGATTCGCGAAATTTTCTGAATTTATCTTTGCGGATCAACCTTTTGAAAAAACCTCGCGTGGATTTAAATTTGCGAGTCAGCGATCTCACGCAATTCCGCGAGTTTTATATTCGCGAAAACACGAAATTAAATAATGCTTGTCAAAATTTATGTGAATAGGATATTTCAATCCTAGGATACAGTAACACAGGGGCTAGGGCTGATTTAGATGAAAAGGGCATTTTTGGGCCAGTTTGTAAAATATACGATACTTACTAGCAGGTGGAAAAATGGGACCCTGCGCTCAAAAGATTTATGATGTCAGGTAGAGGCAGGCTGTCTTAAATTTTGAGCAAAAAAATACGAGTGATAATTAGAGGGGGTTCCTATTGTAAGCATTTTCAAAAGACGGTGACGTCATCACTTGACGATGCCGTTATCTTCAGCTCTGGAGTGTCCTTAGCTCTTATTGGATTTCAAAAAGTTAGAAATTTTCACATTTTTCAAAAATTGTTACGTGCTGGAAAGATTCTATAAAAATCTTTCAAAATTACTCCAAGCTGCCCATGTGTGAAAGTTCTTAGATATTGCATTCTTCAAGCATTAAAATTGTTATCAATGATCTCATTAACCTTTCAACAAACCCGACAGACGTGTAAACACATTTTGAGTTTGCAAATATACCTAGTCTTAAGGCTATAACTCCTGACCATTTGATTTAAAAGGGCATATAAATCAAATGCTTTTAGAATAAGAATATCAAAATACTTTTTCAATGGTATCAAAATCATTGTCCAACTCTTAAGTAGGAAGCTTTTATTTTCACATCTGAGGATCAGTAAACGCGGGAAAAAAATAAATGCACTAATTTTACATCAGTTTATACGGGGGAAAACGTGGCGGTAGAGTTTGCAACAAAGTTTACACTGTAAACGCCTGCGTCACTGCTCATTCCTTCCCAGGCTAAAGTCCTTTTTCAAATTCATCCAGCCTCCTAAACCATTCCCCTTTTAGTGATGTTGTGTAGACGATCAGACTTACGAGGCTAGGATCTCAGGATATCTAAAAGCTAAAAAATGTTCCAATAAGGCTGAGAATATAGCCTGGAAGCCACTTAACCCTTCCCAAATCGAACATCTAATGAAACAAGGTGGAACCCTGGAAGTACTGAAAATGCAATTCTCACCCAATCTTTAAATTCTGAAAAACGTTAAAATACCCAAAATTGCCAATTTATTTAGGCGCCGATTGTAGAAAAGCTTTAGTAGCTTGACGAAAGAATATTGAACGCCAATCTCACTTATATATTTGTATTCGTTTCTTATCTTCAAAAATAAACAATATAGTAAAAATCAAAATCGAAAATTGCACATATACATACAAATATTTCCAGCCTTCATAATAGTAACTAACGTGATAAATATATTCTTGATATTTATGATGTAATGTTTTTGTTGATTGACACATCTAATATTGACCTTCGGAAAAATATTAAAAGACTTATAAAGCTTCGATTCCAGCCTCAACCGACTTTTAAAGTCTTCTTTCAAACACCCTCTTCTATGGTGGCCTACAGAGACATTAGCGATATAATGAATTAGCTGATCGAAAAACAATAAAAAAGCTCAATTAAATTTAATTTTACTTTCATTTTAATTTCATTTTAAATTCATTTCAATTTCATTTTAATTTCATTTTAATTTCATTTTAAATTCATTTCAATTTCATTTTAATTTCATTTCAATTTCATTTTAATTTCATTTCAATTTCATTTCAATTTAATTTTAATTTAATTTTAAATTCATTTCAATTTCATTTTAATTTCATTTCAATTTCATTTTAAATTCATTTAAATTTCATTTTAATTTCATTTCATTTTCATTTCAATTTCATTTTAATTTTATTTTAATTTCAATTTAACTTCATTTCGATTTCATTTTAATTTCATTTCAATTTCATTTCAATTTCATTTTAATTTCATTTCAACTTAATTCAATTTCATTTTAATTTTTCAAGTTCATTTCAATTCATTTCAATTTCATTTTAATTCATTTCAATTTCATTTTATTTCATTTTAATTCATTTCAATTTCATTTTAATTTCATTTTAATTTCATTTTAATTTCATTTCAATTTCATTTTAATTTCATTTCAATTTAATTTCAATTTCATTTTAAATTCATTTCAATTTCATTTCAATTTCATTTTAAATTCATTTCAATTTCATTTTAATTTCATTTCAATTTCATTTCCATTTCATTTTAATTTAATTTTAAATTCATTTTAAATGCGTGTATACTTCCGTCCATTCGATTTTTCACAATAAAAATGAAATGAAAATTGATTTTTTTCAATTATTTTCAATTTTTCATTTTTGTATTTAAATTAAAAATTGAAAAAAGAAAAATTGAGATTCAATTTTCAATTTTTCATTTTTTGTCCATGTGGGGGACATTCCTGTCATGATGATGTATCATTTAGGGTCGACGGGGTCTGAACATGGCAAGAGTGAAGCTAGGATGATAGATTTGTCGCAGACTGCTGTAGATATTATACATATTGTCCTATAACATCTTTATCACATTATTAACATATTACACGATCAGAAAAAACATAATAATGTAACATTTAATGATCAAATGATATAAGATCTTATTGACAAATTGAAATGATATGCAAGACCGAAGCTTTTGGCAAATTAGCAGTAAGATCTGTTACTTTGAATGTCCAGCCGGATCGGATCGGTGTGGGGATTATGGAAAGGAGGTGTTTATGGTCATTCTACGGAAGGTTTTTGTAGGTTTTTTTAGGTTTAGTAATTCTAAAGATTTACAGCAAATTGTAGCTGTCGCGATTATTCTCCACCGTGACTTGGTGAAATCTTTGTAAACTTTCTGAACCACCCAGCCCTGTTACAGCATCTTCAGGACCTTTAAATAGACGATTACTCCAGCGTGGCAGTTGTCTTGCAGAATCACTCCACCAATTCTGTTCTGCTGCATGTTATATTGCGTAAGTATACCTATTGCGATTTACGGATCTCGGACTATACTTAGGTTGAACCCATCTGCAGAAGCTACGTTTAAAGCCAAGTATGATATAATTTTAAAGGGTAGTATATACTTATGATGTTACATCATCACCATTATTTGATGAGATAAGGAAAAAATATTAAAAAACAGTGTAAAATGTTTCATGTGATAGAGATATTATACAAAGGATGCCTAAGCCCAAGCAACAAACATTGCCATTTCAGACCCCCGTCTAATCTAAATGATACATCATCATGACAGAAATGTCACCCACATGGACAAAAAATAAAAAATTGAAAATTGAATCTCAATTTTTCTTTTTTCAATTTTTAATTTAAAAACAAAAATGAAAAATTGAAAATAATTGATAAAAATCAATTTTTATTTCATTTTTATTGTGAAAAATCGAATGGACGGAAGTATACACGCATTATTTTAATTTCATTTCAATTTCATTTCAATTTCATTTCAATTTCATTTTAATTTAATTTCAATTTCATTTTAATTTCATTTCATTTTCATTTCAATTTAATTTCATTTTAATTTCATTTTAATTTCATTTCATTTCAATTTCATTTTAATTTCATTTTGATTTCATTTCAATTTCATTTCATTCATTTCATTTCAATTTCATTTTAATTTCATTTCATTTTCATTTCAATTTCATTTCATTTTAATTTCATTTTAATTTCATTTCATTTCAATTTCATTTTAATTTCATTTCAATTTCATTTTAATTTGAAATTAAATTTCAAAATGAATTGAAAAAAAAATCACTTCATGGCCGAGAAGGACAATAAGGGCAAAGGCGTGGACGAGAAGGACATTAAATGGCCGAGAAGGACATTAACCTTTTTTATTTCAATCTCAAATTAAATTCAAAATGAATTGCAAAAAAAATCGCTTCATGGCCGAGAAGGACAATAAGGGCAAAGACGTGGACGAGAAGGACATTAAATGGCCGAGAAGGACATTAATCTTTTTTATTTCAATCTCAAATTAAATTCAAAATGAATTGAAAAAAAAATCACTTCATGGCCGAGAAGGACAATAAGGGCAAAGACGTGGACGAGAAGGACATTAATCTTTTTTATTTCAATCTCAAATTAAATTCAAAATGAATTAAAAAAAAAAAATCACTTCATGGCCGAGAAGGACAATAAGGGCAAAGACGTGGACGAGAAGGACATTAATCTTTTTTATTTCAATCTCAAATTAAATTTAAAATTAATTGAAAAAAAATCACTTCATGGCCGAGAAGGACAATAAGGGCAAAGACGTGGACGAGAAGGACATTAACTTTTTTACCCAGGGGGGGGGTACTAGGGTTGGTGAATGAGGGGTATGTGCGGACGGGACCTTCGAAAACCGACCCTTAGAGAGACCAAATTTTAGTGAAAAAGTGACCCTTGTTAGAGAGACTTTTTCGAAAATTTTTCTCTGATTTTCAAAAATTTCCTACCCTTAGTGGGACTTTTTTGTAATTTTTTCTCTCAAAATCAATTTTATTTTCTAAAAATCGTGATTTTTCCCACCCTTAGAGAGACTACTTTGAAATTTCCTGATTTTTGTAACCCTTAGAGAGACTTTGATGAAAGGTGAAAAACCCCACCCTTACCGTCCGCACATACCCAGCACCTATTTTTGCCTCAGTACCCGCCGGGCTTTTTTATTTCTATTTCAATTCAAATTAAATTCGAAATGAATTAAAAAAAATCATTGAGAAACCAGACCACTCACATACAGATTTTTCTCACGATTAAAGTCTTTCCGACGCTGAGTCCATGACTCCACTATGTACTCCACTCCCTCCCCCTAAACGTATTTTTGTAAGAGCATCAAATTTTTTTGAAACCTTCGGAACGCCGCTTTTAGGTTAAAATTACAAAATCTTGGCCCTTTTTACGCCGGCCCTTATTACGCCACGAGCTGAAAAATAACGCCAATAAGGCCCGGTGTAAAAAGGGCCGATAACTCGGGTAAATTATTAATGCATGTCCAAATTTTCGTTAATCTTTCGGACCCATCATCACCCCTCCTAGCATAATAAATTATACCTTTAAAGAAGTGTATTACGATGTAGAACATGAAAATCGGTGTTACTTAAATTTAGGTTTTGCCAATTTTGCGAAAAACTGCAAAAACCAAAGAATGCTGACGTCAGCAAAACTTGTTTTTTAAATAACTCCAGTTTGGCTAATGGTATGAACATGAAATTTGGACCAAAGTTGCACATCATTAAAAGGATCATTTTGTTAAAAAAGTCTTTTGAAATTTTGCTGATGTCTGCACTTTATTGCAAATTTTCGTATATTGCTGATTTCTGCTGGCGTCAGCAAAATTTGAAAAAAAGAATTATGCAAAAATGTTTTTATTAATGATATGCAACTTTCGTCCAAATTTCATGTTTATACCATTAGTCAAACTAGAGTTATTTAAAAAACAAGTTTTGCTGACGTCAGCATTTTTTGGTTTTTGCGGATTTTCGCAAAATTGGCAAAACCTAAATTTAAGAAACACCGATTTTCATGTTCTACATCGTAATGCGCTTCTTTAATGGTATAATTTATTATGCTAGGAGGGGTGACGATGGGTCCGAAAGATTAACAAAAATTTGGACACGCATTAATTTACCCGAGAAGGTAATTTATTCTTATATTAAAAAAGAAACGTTTCGCGGCGTAATAGTGTCAGCCACCAAAAATCGATGAAATCGCTTTTTCTTTTATTCACATATTTACAATGAAAAACTTGAGTCCACAGCTGCGGGAGTAATGACTTTCACACTTTACTTCATCAAGTCGAATAACAGAGAATTTTTCTAGAGGTGTGTGTAAATCCCCAAAGGAGAAATGGGTTTTGATTGGTTTTTGAGGAAACATTACGTTATGGTGGAGAAATCTTTGCCCTTATTGTCCTTCTCGGCCATGAAGTGATTTTTTTTTCAACTCATTTTGAATTTATGATTTGAGATTGAAATAAAAAAGATTAATGTCCTTCTCGGCCATTTAATGTCCTTCTCGTCCACGTCTTTGCCCTTATTGTCCTTCTCGGCCATGAAGCGATTTTTTTTGCAATTCATTTTGAATTTAATTTGAGATTGAAATAAAAAAGGTTAATGTCCTTCTCGGCCATTTAATGTCCTTCTCGTCCACGCCTTTGCCCTTATTGTCCTTCTCGGCCATGAAGTGATTTTTTTTTCAATTCATTTTGAAATTTAATTTGAAATTAAAATGAAATTGAAATGAAATTAAAATGAAATTGAAATGAAATGAAAATGAAATTGAAATGAAATGAAAATGAAATTGAAATGAAATGAAAATGAAATGAAATGAAATGAAATTAAAATGAAATTGAAATGAAAATGAAATGAAAATGAAATTGAAATGAAATTGAAATGAAATTAAAATGAAATTGAAATGAAATTGAAATGAAATTAAAATGAAATTGAAATGAAAATTAAAATTAAATTGAAATGAAATGAAATTAAAAGAAATTGCCCTGAATTTAAACCTGAAATTAAATGAAATTGAAAAGGAATTTAAAATGAAATGCCTGAAATGGAAAGGAATTTAATGAAATTGCAATGCAATTGAAAAGAAATGAAATGAATGAAATGAAAAATGAAATTGAAATTATTGAAATGGAATGCCTTAAATGCCCAGTTCAAATGAAATGAAATGAAATTCCCTTGAAATTAAAATGAATTTGTTTTGAACTTAAATAAATGAAATTTTGAAATTGAATGAAATTTGAATTTGAAATTGAAATGAAATTTGAAATGAAAATGAAATGAAATTGCCCTGAAAAATGATTGAATTAAATGAAATTTAAAATGCCCTTCCCCTGAAATCGCTGCCCTTCCCTTCCCCGGGGCCTAAGTCCTGTGAGCCTTAATTCAAAAGGGGCCTAAGTCCATTTGGGTCATTTTGAGAAAATTGCAATTAAAGTTTTTCCTTGATTCTGAAACCATTTTTGATGGTAAAGCTTTGAAGTAAATGTTTTCTGAAAGCCATAGCTATAAGTTGTTTTTCCAATGAAAAGGCATTCGTTTGAAAGGAATGTATTTTTGTATGTAACAGGTGCAACTTAGTAAATCTTGCAGAGTGGACTTAGGCCTTTTTTGAATTAAACATGAATTTTGAAAAACGTGTGAGGGTTAATTTCTGCCTTTTAGAGTTCAAAACCTGCACATATGACACTCCAAAATAAAACCACTTACACCTAGATTCAAGATAAAGAGAAAAGACAATCTCAGTAAAATAAAGAAAAACTCAATTAAACTTTTTAGGATGCATGGACTTAGGCCCATTTGCAATTCAATTGGACTTAGGCCTCTTCAAAACTTAACAAACTTATTTTGGTGGACTTAGGCCTTTTTATTGTAAAAAGTTGATGGACTTAGGCCCTTAATTGTAAAAAGATGATGGACTTAGGCCTCTTTTGAATTAAACATCACTTTTATCAGAGCTTCAGTATGAAGTTTTGAACCTTTTTAACTTTAAAAACTACTTGTTATGTACATCAAAAGAGAGCAAATGAGCCAGAGATTGAGAAAAACTAAAGATCTCAAATTTCATAAAAATGGACTTAGGCCCCTTTTGAACTGGGGGGGGTACCTGGACTTAGGCCCCTTTTGAATTAAGGTAGCGAAATTGAAATGAATTTAAAATGAAATTAAAATAAAAGTAAAATTAAATTTAATTGAGCTTTTTTATTGTTTTTCGATCAGCTAATTCATTATATCGCTAATGTCTCTGTAGGCCACCATGCTGTTCTCACAGACCCGATAGGATTTTTTTATCCAGTGAGGGGAAAGGTAACGGATCAAAACTGGATGGGGGATTGAGGGTATTCCCATGTTTTTTATGGGTGGGGATAAATTGTTTTCGTGCAAAAAAATTCATTCGGGGGTGGCTCGGGTAAGATATGGTATGTCTCTAAAATTGAAAATTTCCACAATCTTTAAATCGCAATATTCGAAGGGTATGAAGGGTACTATTATGTAGTTTCCAACCTGGGTGTAACACGATTGTTTTTTCGCTCATTTTCACGAAAAACAGCAAAAAAGATTATGACGTCGTAATCGATGACGGAGGCAGTTTCTTATAAACAAGGTTCCAACTCTGAAATTTGCGGTTTTTACTAAAAATGCTTTTGCGAATTTAGTGGCCTATCAAAAAGATGATATATTGCTATTATGATACACGTTTTTTTTATTAGAACACCTAAAATTTGGCTGAGCCTGGATGTGCTTATTTTTTTGGCAGTTTTCAGCCTAAAATGTTCTTAAATGCGTTCTTAATTTTTCAGACTACTCTAAATCGGCAATATCATGCAAAATAAAGAGCACTTAAAATTGGCAAAATTTGGACAATATTTGACTCTCGATTTTAGAAAATCCAACCCTAAGTTCGGTTAAAACTGCTTGAAAAGAGGAAAAAATTATAGTTTCTTGTCATTTTTTTCCAAACTGAGGCTGGGCATGTTCATACGATGTTCTTAATTTTCGAAGAATTTCAGCCTCAGTGTTCTTATAAACTGGGTTCTAATAAAAAATAAAACGTGTATACTTTTGAGCTCACTAAATGAATTTAGTACCTACTGTACTCATCAGATACCTAATTTGATAAAAAATATTGAATCAAAAATATTAAGACTCCAAATTACTAAACTTCAACAAAGTTCTATCTGAAAACAAACTTTATCCGCCTTTTTCCGATAAAATCTTGTTCAATTGTAAAAATTAATCTCACGAACACGGCGCTATAGTGGCAACATAGTCCATATAAAAAACCCTGGTCTGGAAGCCTTTTGTTTCTTTCCATCGTTTCTTACTTGAACTTGCATTGAGAAATTAGTGATTAAATTACGTGATTAAATCTTAAACCAATCCCAAGGGGAGTACTTGGTAACGTGATCAAAAACTGAGCAAATCGATTTTCATCTTTTGATATCAACAAAGGAAAAAGCTAACAAAAAGTTAAAACAATAAGCTTCCAGACCAAGGTTTTTTTATAAGTACTATTGTGGCAACGAAATTCTATTTAAAAGACGCGAGTTAGAGCTTTGTTAAATGAGAGAGCGGTATAATAGACGATATCGGATTTAGATAAATGCAATGCATTCTGGTTTCTAGGGACTCTCAAAGGAATTATAATAGATCAATTATAATAGATTATAATTCCTTTGAGAGTCCCTAGAAACCAGAATGATTGCATTTATCTAAATCCGATATCGTCTATTGTTATTTTCGATCCAGATATAAATAAGATTCTTTCTCTCAGTAGATTGCGATAGAAAATTGTTGTAGCCCGCTAAACCTAGAAAACACTGTTAGAACTGTAAGATTGAATTGAAAATTAAAAACTACGCTTGAATCTGTTAAATAAATGTCACATTAGCTTATCCAGTTATTTATCTCCACACTTGAAACATGCGGTATAATACTTGCTCTATGCCATCGAAAGCCCGCGATCGAACTCGTAACGTTAGCTCGACATCGAGTTTAAAATTGTTGCACAATCCAAAATATCACAGATTGGTTTAATCGGAATAATCATTACGTCATCGACAGTTCAATCGAATTTATGATTTCATCTACCTCAGCCATCGCACCAACGCCTAAAATGAAAATATCAATTTTGTTTCTATGTTCAATTAACAGATATTCAATTTCCAAGGAGATTGAATTGGTTTTTGTGATAAAATTCGCATTTTACTTTTTACAAAAGTTTGTCCGCCTTTTCGTGGACTATACCGAATTCTACCTAATGATGGGCTTTCCAAACATTTCTAACCCTAATCATTCATTTACTAATTATCAATAGGGAGGACCCCTATACGGTTGACGCTCTCCCAAAAAACATGAATACGGAGGTTAGAGGATATAACATTGTTTTGGAAATTTACCCCGCGGACATTGTGAATTATGACCCCCGGACAACAGTTCTCACCCCAAGACAAGCATCAGTTGACCCCCGGACATTCAAAACTACCTTAAGCAGAATAAGTTTGCCCCAAAACAAGGCAAATCGTGCAGATTTTTCACAACCCGGCCCCCGGACAAAATATTCAATATATCCTCCACCTCATGTACAAAAGCGTTCTGGAAGAGCCCATTCGACGTTCTATTATTCGGTGGACTCTATTATTCGATAATATTGAAAGATACCGTCAACAAAAAGCTCTACTACATATTCTGTACACTCCTTTATGAAAATCGAATTAGAGAGTGTCGTCTTCTGTTTTGTGAAAAAGGAGGATAAATTGATGCAGCTCGACGAAAGTAATTTTTATATACCTGTATCTCCACATGCAAGCTTCTTGGAAATCGGTGCTATCATTTTATATCCCCATGACAACAAGGTTTGGACATGTAATGACGTCAAAGGGTGGCTCCACATCAGGGTGTTCATAGCGGGCGCAATTAGTATTGGTTTTTTGAAATCCCATGCATGGCATAGTGAGCACTATAAAACATTCATTGTGTCTCAAAAAAAATCAGACAAATATTTATATAAAGTAAATCCTCAAAACTCATTATCCGAACTGGGTTTAGAATAATTGAAATAAGATCAAAATTCTCTACTTAATCAACAACAGATATTTAAGTTATTCAGTATTCAAGTCAAAAAATTTTGCATAAATTTACGAGGATTTTACTTTATATAAAAGTTTGTCCGCTTTTTTGGGACACGCTGTATATGGTGCGCTAATAAATGACTTCGTCAACTAACTAAAAGGTTTACTTCCAAATAAAGGTTTCGATTAAAATCAAATTACGTTCCTACCTATTTTCCAACACTACTTCATTTTATTCATAGTCATTTTTATATTTCAGCTTGAGCCTCTTATTACTTAAATCGTATATCAAAGGAATGAAATCACTTAATTGACGTCATCATAAAATGTCCCAAAAGTGCCCAAAATTGATTGCCGGTTTTTTTCTTCTGAAACTTAGAAGACCTACTAGCATGTTATCGCAAATCCCGTTCGATAACTTGGCCATAGTATTGGCGTCTAATGGTGCAATGCAGAGCACATCAGCCCATTTCATCAACTGTAAAAAAATAAAGAGAAATGATGTGTAATTTCAAGAAAGAAAGTAAAATCAAGCACTGAAGATCATTCCTCTCCAGTATTCATGAAATGCGCTATTGCAATGCCTTCCACGGACCAAACAGCTGATTGGTTGAAAGGCCCTTGAAAGTGACGTATTGACTGATTTTACGTCACTTAAAACCAATCAGCTGTTGGGTCCGTGATGTAATGTCAGAAGACATTGCAATGGTGCATATCATGAATACCTACTGTAATAAGCATTTCTTTCTTCATATTTTCGTTTTTTCAAAAGCCTTCTATGTTCCAGTGGTTATAGCAAGAGTATGTTTGAGCCAGAAAATGGAGCAAAATAGCACGTGTATTCTTGAAAATTTTGGTAAAGAAGGCAGAATTTTGAGATGTAGCTTCTTCATTACTCCACTGAGACAGAAATCCGTTTGAGACGGAAGGATTTTAACACTGAAATTAGCCTCATGTTTCTAGTTTTTCTACCGAGAGACCTTCTTATTCGACACCCTGATGTCCGGGCATACCGATCCCTTATTTATAAGGTACTCTATAGAAGTCTTATACTTCTATTCAATTCTATTTTGGGATTTATTTTTTAGTAGGCGTTATTGGGTGGGATACCATCCTCGTACGCCCCCAATTTGATAAAACAACATTTCCAAATTTATACTGATCTAATAGTACTTACATCTATGTGAAGAATCGGATCTCCTATTTTCTTCCAGTTCTATATACAAAGAAAAACATAAAACCGTACATCCTGTGCCCAAGTTCAGGAGTTGCCAAAAAGCCATTATGGTAATAACCGGGAGGGCACATTGCTATACATTGTACAAAGAAAAACATTAAAAAGTAATGAAACAACCCTGTGTTAATGACCCTTAAAACTTTTATACTCTGTATAGATAAAATCGAGAACCCTAATGCCAATGGGGATGGAAAATCACATGCTTGACTAAATGGCTGGAATTTCTTATTATATTTCGTATTATAACGTATTATTACTTTTTTAGACTCGACTTTTTTTACAAACATGAGAAATGATCAATTTGAGAGTTTTGGACTATTGAGTGAACATTTAGGTTAAAATTACATTTCTTCCTCAAAGCTTCAATTTATCTGTAACAAAGGAAACAGTTTTTTCTGTTAACCAAATACAAAATGACTATATTCTTATCAAATTCTGTGAAATTCACCCTAGAGGGTATTCTTAGGGTATTCTTAAAAAAAAGCGTGTATCCAGCGGAGAGAATCATAGTGTCTTTTCCCGTTGGAATAGGGCGTAATCATTCTAATAATTCGGCATAGTAGAAAATAAACAATGAAAATGAAAACATGAAAAAATATAATATTATCCTTTATCAATTATCGTATTATCATATAACACCCATAATACTGTATCAATCGGATTATAAACGACTCCAGTCTATTACTACCCCTGTACCGGACGATTACAACGTCCACAAGGGGCACTTGATTAAAAAACGACCGTACGTGCGGCCCAAAATTAGGTTAGTGGCTGAGAAAATTTTGCCAAAAAGTTGAGTAAATTTATGCGAAAAATCTATCCTTACGATGTATTTTCTTGACATTTCCTTTTCTATTTTAAGGCAAGAAAAGTTAGATTTCCAAAATTTTGCTCTAAAAAAGTCGTTTTCCTCACCTCTTACACATTTGGAGTGTACTCTTGGAAGGCTGAAAAACGCAAACTTATCTTTAACGTAAGTGCCACCCCCCGTCTACTTACACTCCATTCATCTTTATCTCTGTAGATTTGACAACCACACAACGATTCCATGTCCTCCTTTTCTTCTGGTTTAACGAAAAATTCCGCATTCTTTGTCAAAATCAATTTGATGGAAATCTATGGGTAGGAAAATATGAAAACTAACTATTCCACACAAAAATTCACACTCACAGTTTGTCCAAAACATTACCCATTACGTTACTGGAGCTGAGAATAATAAGCAGATATTCGACAAGAAAAATCGGATATCGAAAAATATTCAGTCGAGCTTGAAGGATATTTGACGAATCGAAGCTGAGAAACTTTTCCCGTAAATTTTCACTTTTACTTTTTCCAGACACGCTGAATAACGGAAGAAAAACTTTGAAGAACTATGAATACCTTTCCAAATTTTTCTTTCAACTTTTTGACCAATAAGGGTATCTTGATGGTTGCCACGCTCCCAGTTGCTGCTAGCAACAAATTAAATTCACAGCCAGTCTTTTCCATAGACTCGCGAGTTTCAGTCATGTCCTTTAATATTTCTTGATTGTACTTTTATCGTTTTATGTAATGTTAATTTTCTTTTTTTCCTCGGTAAGAATATAATAAAAATGAAGAGATTAAATAAAATGCAACCAATAAGACTTTACGTTAATGGTACAGGGGGGGTCCATGTACAATAGAGTGGCATGTATCAGTACTTTGTAGCAAATTTCGATTTTAAACACCCACCCACCCCTATAGTACAAAATGTACGAAATACTATCCAGCAAACTCCCAAAAACACCCCTCTTGGCTCTTTAGTACTATACACAAATACTAAGCAGAAAATCCGAAATTTGACCCTGACACACCCTGTATAGTACACGTATACTAAACAGCAAATCAGAAATTTGACCCTGACACCCCTATGTATAGTACACAAGTACTAAACAGCAAATTTTTGAAAACACCCACCCACCCCATGATACATGCCGCTTTTTTGTACATGGACCCCCCCTGAATGGTAAGGTAAGGTACCAAAACATATGATAGCAAACGTTTACATGTTTTTATAAGAACATCTAAAATATCTTTTACTCTGAGCTTTTGGAGTTTTGAGCCCAATAATGTTCTTAAAAAATATTCTCATTTATGTAATTTCCTAAGAACCTGATTATTGTTAGGGTTTGTAAAGCCAAATCTCTTAATTACCCCCAATTTTCTTTCCGCCAAAATTTCTCCCTTTAAAGTTTGTTCTTATAAAAAAACGTGTAAAGTGTTTTTATAAAAAAAACAGGAAAAGAAAACACTAATGACATTCAACGACTTAGACTTTTAGATTTCTTAGTTTCAGAATAATGGCTTCAAAGTAGTTTGATTTCGAAAACTTATTTCTTAAAGCCGGAGTCCAAGGTATCTTGGAAAATTACAGATAAAATCATAAGGAAACCATTTCATGAGGTTTGAAACCACTATTGGATGAAAAATATACAGAAATGTGGTACAGTAATCGCTACTTTTCGTTCGAAGTTGTTTGTTGTGATGATGAAAAATTTCTAAATAATAAACAATTGAAAATATTGATAATTGATAATTTAAATAATCTTAGCTAGAAAAGCTAAATAAATTTTTAAAAATGTAAATTTTGAATCATACAAGTGAATCATTTTAGACTAAAAGCTTTATAAACCTAAAATTCAAATTGAAATGCAATTTGAAATGTATGTCCCTAAAAATATTAAAAGCATTTACAATATTGATAATAATTATTGGAAGAAAAAATTCATTCTAAAATATACAAAAAATCTGTTTTCAACCATAAAATTTACAAACCCTCAAAGAATATATTTTTATCTCGATACTAGAAATTACATCAAAAATCACCTAAATATAATGAATCAGAAGTATTGGAACCAAAAATTGACAAAAAATGTAACAGATTTTCTCCAAGTTTAGAAACAAAGCAAATTGACTGAATATTAGATCGATTTCCCATAGCATTATTTTTAATTCGTCCAATTGAACGTAAGTCCTTTGAAGTAGAATAAATAAATAATAGAAAGAAAAACATTCTCAACATCTACTCTTGGAAACAATTATTTATTCAAGTTGATAGCTCTTTAAAGCCGAAGCCTAATTCTAAAAAAATCCCTTCAAATCAATGAGAACTTCTACAAAGAACACAAACCAAATTGCATAGTAGGTCTGGACCCAAGTCTTTATATAAGTAAAGAGGTAAGTCTAATTTTTGGGAAAATAACATAAGCAAAATCTAAAGTTGATACAAATAACCAATTAAGTTAGTAGCTCTTCAAAACCACCATCAGCTGTGTCAAAATCACCAAAATCGTCGTCGTCATCGCTAAGTGAATCTGCAGTATTGAAGTCCTCCATGAACGCACTGTTATCAAATGCCCTTGATGGTGTATTATTCGAATTGGTTTTTGATTTGCTGGTACTGTTTGTATTGTTGACCATCTTGAAACTTGCAACTGGTGAGTTGTATGAAGAATCCATACTAGATCCTGCATCAATGGTTCCATTAGTCTTAGGTGTCTCTATTGTCCTTGTTTGATGAGAATCTAAAGCTTTTGGTGTTTGATTTGCGGAGGTGCTTGGGGATTTTGAGGTGTTGGAAAGAGTACTTTGTGGAGTGGGGTTTAAGGATGTTTTAGTTGATTGTGGGGTGTTGATCATGGCTTTTGTAGTGATTGGTGTTGCATCGATAACTGCTGTTTTGGGTGTCGTCGTCAAGTCTATTTGATTATGTACTGGTGTTTTATCGGCAACAATGAATGTACTGTCACTTTTGTTTGTTGGTGTGGCTTCAGCCTCAGATTGTACTGATGATAAAGCACTTGAAAATGAAGCGTCTGTTTTGATTGAGGAAACGTTAAAAAAGTCTTGTTCAGTATCATCATGTTTTAAAGGAGTATTTGTCAGGGATGACCCTCCACTTGTGATTGATGAAAAGTCTGGAGTAAAGGGTCTTGATGTGGTGGTAGTAGTGTTTCTAGTATAGTTTATTGTGGATGAGATATCATAAGTGGTAGCAGCCGTTGATGTAACTGCATGTAATTCCACTGGTTGTAACGCATTTAATGCGTCACCAGCAAGGATGGTAGCTTGAACGCTGTGTTGTAAAGTCTTTTCAAAATGCTCATGGTCACTTTCATTATCCAAACCTGGAAAATATTTCATATTGATCACAGTTTTGATATTTTGGAAAAAAAGTTAAGGATTAAAGGGACATTAAAGTAGTAAAATGTAAACATTGCGCGAACCACGTGTCATTAAAGAGAACAATTAAAATCACGTGTCCAAAACAAACTTGTAAAACAATTGAACAATCAAAATTAGCCATATTTGGTTTGATTTATTATTTTGACATGTGACATTTGTCTTGATTTTGTATCCGCATCAAACAGTTTGTTTACAAATTTCGCAAGTACTGTTATGTCCCTTTAAAGGCTTCTGACAGCTGCACATACAGACATGTTTTGCTGTTGACTTGAACAAAGACAGAAATCTAAATCGTAAATCAACCTAGATATGTACCATGTCATAGAACTTGTTCATTTAAATGTTTTATTTTTAAATAAGAGTGACATCGTTTGCTTACTCATCAGTTTCAATTCACAAGGTTTTTCACATTGGATTGACACGGATGTGAGCAAGATTGGTCAGAAAAAGGAGAAGAAAAGCATTTTTTGCTTATATATCAGCATAATAAAAGAATAGCAAGACACTGTCCTGATATGAAATATGTGCATATTCAGAGTAAAGTAAAGTCTCACAAGGGGACTTCAGAGATGCTTGCATCATACAAATAATTGGTGAGAATTTTACAAGTACTTGAATGAAAACTTTTTTGATTACTAGTATTTGTCAGATTTTTCACTGGTGTTTTTTGATTGGGTATTTCATATAAAAAAGAATGATAAGACGAAACAAAAGCAAGCAACCTCTCTAGAGAAGATTTAATTTATCGATGCCTGTGCTCCTTAGTCCAAACCCAAAAACGCACCAATTTAAGGAATGAATGATAGCTTACTATGTGCATTTTTCTTTGCAGATTTCGCTTTCACTGTCTCTAAGAACGCATCGAAATCTTCAACATCTAAGTTTGGACTGGTGACATCAATTTGTTCTTCAGCAAGCCATTTTGAAAATTCCACTGAATTATTCATTCTCAACTTCATCAAAGCGTTTTTATCAAGAGGCTGAAAGTTATAAGAAAACATAGTTGACAGTTAAAAGTTATGTTTAAAGTTGCAAATGGAAACAGTTAAAAGGGCTACATACATAATATATCGAAAACGTGACCACAATTTATTGTATTGTGAGCTGTGATTTTCTGATTTTGGCGTTAAGATCTTTTTTAATGATTTGTAAAACAATTGATTGCTCAGTGGAGAGTCATCTTTAAGTAAGTAAGCCTGGTAGCGCAGTCGGGGGCAATCTGAAGGTTCCTCTTTTGATAGCTAAATATCAAAAGGTAGGAGAGGGCACCACTCTTTCTCCCTGGATTGCACCACTAACCCTAGATCCTACTCATAATTACTGAGCATCAAACAGAGAGAATCTTTGGTATGACCCAGCTGGGGGTTAAAAATACAATCTTGCCCACGGTAGCCGTATGCTCTACCACTGCGCTACAGTTGCAGTTAGGACAGTACAAACTTCAAACCTTTTTAGATTTACTGGCTCTAGCTGCTTCCCTTTTTGCTTCAATGTATGCCTGGAAGAGAAAATATTTTCAAAGTGGAATTGTTGTGGAATGCTAGGTGTCTGGTGGCTACTATTGAAATCAGACATTGATTTGAAACACTAATTGAAATTCACCAATTCCACTAGGCAACAACAGGGTTTCTATGGCGTCCATCAGTAACGTTAATAAAGCCTGGTATACCAGTAGACGAGGTTGTCAAAGTCAAAGCAAAAAGAAGTCTTTATTGCAAAATTGTATTTTATGTTGATATTAAACATGAACTTTTGACTTTTGACTATGCAGTTTCTTTTCCATGGTGAAAATGTAATAAAAAGGGCAAACCTCATCTTCAAGTCTTGCATCTTCCTCTTGTTGCTCAAGCTTTATTGATGAAAATAAAATAGTTGGCTTGCATTTTTAAGGTTGCGATATGGAAATTGTAATAATTTTAGATATCATAAAAATAAAGGAAAAGTAAATTAAAGAAAATTAGCAAATTCCCATTTTTCTCATTCAAAAATCAGCTCTCACATACTTTAATCGTAGAAATTTTAGCGAGACTAATTTTAGCGATTTAGCGAGTTTTCCCTGTTTTCGCTAAGATAACATTCCCTAAAACACGCCGAATCGCTAGATCGCTCAAATTTATCCCCGCGAAATTTCTGGTTATATTGCCTTGATACATTTTTATCAATAGAAAGGGTTTCAGTGCAAAAAAATGCTAGAAAACGAATTCAATCAATAATGTAATACGAGTATTCGCTAAAATTTATCCACGCGAAATTTTTTGAAATCGTGATTCGCTAAAATAAATCCAAAAAAATCAAGATTTTCCTGTCTCGCTAATATACGCTAAAATTAGTCTCGCTAAAATTTCTACGATTAAAGTACCGGGTGCGCCACAAAAAAGTTTCTCTCTTTAAAAGTAATTTTCTCAAAATCTAAAAATTTTAAAAGAACCATTCCTATTTTATTGGAACGAAGAAGAATTAACTTAAATTTTGATGGGTCATTTATTGAATTCGATTCATTAGATCAAAAGTTATGCTCAATTGATTAAAAAGTTACTTTTGGAAAGTGCTCAAAAACGTTAAAAATCGACCTATCAAATTATTCAATAGCATAATGACATGATATATCAGTATTTTTGTTTCAGTCATTAACAAGCTAGATGCTGAATGGACCTACCTGATGATGAAAGTTAGATAGCAATGCGAGGAGAAAAAAATCAGTCAGAAAAATATCGTTTAGCGAAAATGCATAACGCAATAAATTCATCATTGATTGTTGATGGGGGGAGAGGGAAGGGTTGTAGGGAAAAATTAATAGAAAGTTCTGGTCGCAAAAATCAGTTTTATTGACAATTGAATCATGCTTGATGGTGAGCATTGTTATCAATAATGTTTTTGTGTGAAGAACATAGAAATACAAGGAAAACATATAATGAAAATCTGAAAAGACGGCGATTTCCGGCATTTTCAACCGGAAAAAAATTTTTCTCAAAAATCGAACTCGGCCATGTTTTGAGCATTGCAAATACGCATCTTTCTGCAAAAAATCAGAAAAAGCTAAAGATGAAAATTCGAGAAAATGTAAAAAAAAAACGGTTTTTCCTCCGGCATATTTCTGGCATTTTCGGCCGGGAAAAAATATTTTTCGAAAATCGGGCTCCGTCACATTTTAGGTATTGTCATTTTGCATCAGTGTGCAAAATTTCATGAAAAAATATAAAGTACAGCTCGAGAAATTCAAGAAAAAACCGTTTTTCCGGCGAAAATAGGCTGTTCTGCTGGCGATTTTTAGAAAGTTTCCGGCTTCAAAAATCACTTTTATTGACAATTAAAACCATGCTTGATGGTGGGCATTGCTAACAATAATGTTTTTGTGTGAAAAAACAACGAAATATAAGGAAAAAGTCCAATGAAAATCTGCAAAAACGGCGATTTCCGGGATATTTCCGGCATTTTCAGCCGGAAGAATTTTTCTCAAAAATCGGACTAATCCATGTTTTTAGGCATTGCTAATACGCATCTTTGTGCAAAAAATCAGAAAAAACTAATGATGAAATCTCGAGAAAATGCCAAAAAAACGGTTTTTTCCGGCATTTTCCGGCATTTTTCGGCCGGAAAATGAATTTTTTTCGAAAATCGGGCTCCGTCACATTTTGGGCATTACCATTTTGCATCTTTGTGCCAAAAATTAGAAAAAACTAATGAGCCAATCCCGAGAAAAGCTAGTAACGAACGGACGAACGGACGAACAGAGGTTAATTTATAGGACCTACAGCCCACCGGGGTTGGTCCAAAAATGATAATTAGCTGTCTTAATTACCTTTTGTTATTTAAAGGAAGGTTGAATTTCAATGAAAGGAAGAAAATTCGTCGAAAAAGGCCAAAAAATCTGGTAGAATTCATAAAAATACATCAAATATGGGTTTCGAGGTAGATTCAGCCTTACATAGACTTTAATCCAGTCTAGAACCAAAAATCTGAGGAAAATTTCGGTAAAACTAAATCAAATTAATTTTGATGAAGATTTTGAACCCTTTCGACCCTTCAGTTTCAAAATTTATGTGTTTAGTTAATGAAAAATGCTCTTAATCATGTAAAGGCTATTGCGATTGCCAAATTTAAAGTAAAAATTTGATAGGTCGATTTTTAACGTTTTCGAGCACTTTCTGAAAGTAACATTTATATTCAATTGGACTTAACTTTTGATCTAATGAATCGAATTTAATAAATGACCCATCAAAATTTAAGTCTACCTTTCTTCTTTCCAATGAAATAGGAATGGTTCTTTTAAAAATTTTAGATTTCGAGAAAATTAGTTTCAAAGAGAGAAACTTTTTTGTGGCGCACCCGGTAGTATCAGCCTACTTAAGGAGCGGGACACTCAATTCTTAAATTCATAAAATTTGAGGAAGAGCCTTTTGTTAAAGGAAATGAAGATTGTATCTTACAACCTTATAATAGTATCTAAATATTAGGAAAATGGGGGTTAAACATGGAAAAAGGATGACCAAAAAATGTAAATAGAAGCAATTACAATGTCTTCTTGTTGACGACCGATCATTTCTTGATGAGCCAGCAATTCATTGAACTTCCCCTTCTTCAGTAAATCTTTCTCAACATCCGAAACTATACGCCTGGAACAGGTATATTCAAGAATTATGATGTTCAAAGAACTGTCTTTTTGAAAAAAAATAGACATTTAATGTGACAGTGTTGCAATTGTTGGGTATATGGCCAGTCAACTAGGCCATCTAAGAACTGTGTGAAACATTGGAAGGAACCGGGATTCTTAATATGAATCCTGCATTTTTATAGATATTATTTGTGAAACTTATATTTATCATGAAGTTACTTTGATGATACAATGCTTTTATCCATCAATAGATGCTTAGCCAACCGAAGTCGGAAGCGTGATATCATGAAGTTACCATAACCTTTTGTAACAGATGGTTTAAATTCAAACCTTTTTTATTTGAGTCAAAAATCAAATCTCCCATGAAAATAAATTAGATTAGAGTAGACTTACTGTGACGGTTGATAGAAATCCTCCTAAAAATCAAAAAGCAAACAGTTATATTGCCTATTTTGTTTTTGCATACAATACTTTAGAGTACATTTCTATTTAGGGCTACATACACTACACAATATATTGAAAAGTTGCCTTCAATACATTGGCAGTTCGATTTACAATGTTTCAACAATATAGGGAGATTGTCTTCAGAAATACAAGCAATACTTTCATGGCAATGTTTTGTAGAAGAGATCAAATTTTGCCCATTTTCTTATAAAAAAACATGTTTATTCTATCTAGCTCAGCTGAACACAAAAACATTTTTTGTGTGCATTAAAAACCTCACAATTTGTTAAATTTAGTAGCTTTAAAAATCGGTTGAAAATTGGAATGGAACAAACTTGACAAATTTTTTGAGATGCATTGTATGGATAAAACAAGCAGTAAAAAATCAAAGTAGAAACTGAATTTGATAAAATCACTGAAACAATACTGTACTGGACATAAGAAAGAAAATAGAAATACAAAAATATAAAATAATTACCTCTTCAATCAAGTTTTCAAACTGAAAATAAATATTTAAGAATAGTTAGATACGACAAGACAATGTTGGTGTTCCAGTTTATCATTGTTTTCAAAATGAAACTATATTTTCAACCCCTGAGCTCTTACAGGTACAGCTTACAGGTAGTGCCCTGTTTTATCTCATTTACGCAATATCTGAGTGCCATAATACTTCTGGAAAAGTTAACTAAAGTTGCTTAAAAGTGTGCACTTGTTTTTTGCTGCAATGTGGAAAACCATAAGTCAGCATTATAAGACAAATCTCTTGAAAGTGGTTTCCAGATGGTATTGCTGGGTATTGAAGAAAAACATGCATGCATAAGACAATAACTTGGAAACAATCATTATCAAACACAAAGGGTCCAGGCCATATTTTGCTAAAGAAGGGTAGATCCATTACTTCAAGGCTGTCTATTTCAAAAAGCGATAACTAAAATATTGCAAAAAATTCTCTATGTACATACAAACCTCTATCGTGTATTCTTGTTCATTGTATCTGGCCCTTTGAGTGCTAAAATTAAAAAAAAAGAATTACAAATTTTTAAATTTCAATCCTATCCCCTTTAAAAATAAACAATAGAAATTTTCAAACTGACTATTTAAAAAAATTAGAAATTTAGCTATATGATTATTAATATTATAGAAAATGTAGAAGAAGTGCCCTTTACCTTAAGGGAAGAAGTTTTGGAGGAATTAAAATTAGGCGGTAGGTTTTGCTGGATTTGGCCAAAATCAGCTAATCAATTAAATTTATACCAAATTTAAACATAGTGCGGAAAGGGGTCTGATCCCCCTTCTTGGCATCCCCCAACCTTTAAAACTGCCTATCCCCCAAGGGTTTTGAGCTAAATTTTTTATGGTTAAATAAAAAAGGGAAGGGAAACAGTACAGAAAAATTAAGTCTGGCAAATTTAATACAACTTTTTAGTGAAAATAAAGAACTTCCTTCCATGAAGGTACCAAATTTCATAACAGTGCTGGAAAATAATCTACAATATTTGTAAGCCCCCTCCCTTCTTAAACGACCCTGCCTTCTTAAATGACCCCCCCCTCCTTGCTAACCCCCCCTTTTTAATGAACATTTCTGATCCCCCTTCTTCGCTTTTTTGGAAGGTGTCATCCCCCTTAAGAAAGGGGGGTGGGTCCGAACTATGTTAAATCACTGTATTCATTCCTCAAATATGTGCTAGATTCCAGAACTTCAAAAGATTTTTTTATTAAAATAGTGTTTTTTGGCCAAAAATATCTTTTTTGCAAAAACTTCACATTCTGCCCAATTAAAAATATTTTTTCGGCCATCTGCCAAACTAAATTCCTGCCAAAATTTCTTCCCCTAATTTTCAAAAAAAAAAGTGATCAAAAGTAAGTCATTGAAAAATAAAGTTGATATTTCAATGCTTTGATTCTCTCAAAAATTTGATTTATTATATAATTACTCCATAGTGCCGGAAAAGTTGGAAACAATTTAGTTAATAATATTGGTACTGACCTTTTAGTTCCACATAAGCTCCTTGCAATGGAAGAAAGACAACCACAGGACTCCATTTAAATTTTTCTTTATTATTTAAAAATATATAATTAATTCAAAGGACTCCATTTAAATTTTTCTTTATTATTTAAAAATATATAATTAATTCAAAGGTTTATAGATTGAAAAAAGACACAATACTCTTTTGCAAAGTTGACAACAGAAGCTTGCGCAAAGGAATTTTATGGTTGATTATTATTCTTTAAGTGTTGAGGCCTACCTTTTGCCATTAAGAGTGACGTTTAATGATTACCCTGTAGCAGCCAATATTTGTCAAAATTGAAAATTTTTTGTAACAGTCAATTAAGAAAATTAATATTATATCTAGAATTATTAAAGAAATGAGGCTAAGTGACCAAGGTTTTTCGTTAGTTTAGCATATATATATAATCTTGGATCATAATCTTGACCATTTTGGTAAATTATACCAAATTTCGAGACAGAAATACCTCTTTATTTACTTCACTAGGACCAAGAACCTTCTTAGAAAAAAAGAAGTTTGAACACTGTTCATAATAATCCCAATGATTTATCTAAAAAATCTAAAAAAAATTGTTGGAAAAACTAATGATAAAATCTCGAGAAAATGCCAAAAAACCAGTTTTTCCAGCATATTTCCAGCATTTTCAGCCTGAAAAATAATTTTTTTCAAAAATAAATGAGTAGTGAAGGCATAGTCGGTAAACTTAACCAAGCATGTTAATTTTTATTTTTCATACATGTTTCGATTTAATAATCATCATCAGTGTTTTTAGTTCTAAAAATAGATAAATAAAAATTATATCATGTGTCACAAATAAATAGTGTATATACAGAATCAGTCACAAGTATAAAAATCAGCTTTTCAAAGTTTTTTGAATATTTAAAACCCCCCTCAAACGTTCGTTCCATAGATATTCCCTTTCAGACAATGTATATTTCCCCCTTGAGTGAATGCTTTCCAGATATTGGACAGCAAAGTCAGTTTTTTCTTTTCCAACACTACATACTTTTGAGTGTTCTAACACTGCTGAAGTTCTCGATTGTTGGAAATGTTCTTTAAAACGCTGGTTGAAATGGGTGGTGGTTTTCCCAATGTACATAGATAAACACGAACATGAGATACAGTAGATACCACAATCAGTACAAGTTAGACGTGCGTTAATGGGGTAGCTCCTGCCATTAGTTGGGGACTCAACGTGAGTGTTTTCATTTCGAATTTCATTACAACAGATATCACAACGACGAGAACATGGCTTAGGAAAATGACTTTGTACATTGTTGTGAAAAAGAAGATTACCAATTGAAGACCCTGTTGATTTAACAATGTCTAATTTTACTTTATGATGGTTTAGAGTTCTGTTGATTTGGGTGGCAAAATGATCAATATCCTTTACATATGAGGTGTCTGAGAGGACTACCCACCGGACAGAGTTGATTTCAGATTCATTTGTTTTCGGGACTTGAACAAGATTGCGTTGAAGAGAATGAGCTTGTGAGAGAATATTATCTACCATTTCGATAGGATAACCAGAATTTTTTTCAAAAATAAGACTCGGCCATGTTTTGGACATTGCTACTAAATTGGAAAAAAACTAATGATGAAATCTCGAGAAAATGTCATACCGTGAGATTGGGTAACTTGCATCAGTGGAGGCTAACATGCATAGCCCTCAAATGAAAAACCTGGCTGGTCATTAAAATACAACTACGCAGCTCTGCTCGCAGCTCTACTCTACCATTTTTGTTTTGATTTAATTTTGTATTTTAATGACCAGCCAGGTCTTTCATTTGAGGGCTATGCATGTTACCCTCCACTGATGCAAGTTACCCAATCTCACGGTACTGTTCAAGACTCAGCATTAACCATTGTAAGCGTTAAGAAATTCAAGAAAAACGGTTTTTCAGGCAATTATCAGTCTGTTCTCCGGTGATTTTTAGAAAGTTCCGACTTCATAAATCTTTTTTATTGACTACTGAATCGTGCTTAATGGTGGGCCATATTATTAATAATGTTTTTGTGCGAAAAACAAAGAAATTTAAAGAAAAATTCCCATGAAAATCTGCAGAAACGATGATTTCCGATATATTTCCGACATTTTCAGCCGGCGGGTGTTGTGCTGCCATGGTTTTTCATGGCGTATTTGGGGTATTATAAGGCTTAAGACCCTGTCTCTTTTAGGGTTTTATCAGAGTGGCTCTTATTTTTGCTAGCAACTTGCGAATACACCGTTTAGGAGTGTCGACTGCGCAAGCGTCAAAACAATTTTTCATTGTTTTGATTTTAGTGACCGCTCTTTCCCGCGTAAAAAAACGGTAGGTAAAATTCCAGTTCTCGTAAGGAAACCTAGCAGAGAAATGGTAGGTAAAGAACTCCTTTTAATCATAACATCTTTTCCTCCAGATGAATTTTTGTGAAATTTTCAGGAGAGATTCATAAAATTATCATTGATATCATGTTCAAATATCTAAATCATTCTCTTTAAAGGAAAGAAAAAAATTGGCAATGTTTACATTCCTCTAACCTTCTACAGTACTAAAGTGCGCATTTTTACCTACCGTTTTCACAGTGGAACATGGTGGAGATAGCGAGACTCCTAAACAACGGTGTTAGGTAGAGTCTCTGGATCGCTTCGCAACCCTTACAATACGGCTAGTTAAACCTATTGCATTCAGTTGACAACCTTCTTGAGACTTAGAGAATTATCGACCGCGGAGCGGTGTATTCAGAGACGTTTGTATGGTGAAAAATCTCGCATCTTTGCGCGCGGTAATCCGTTCTCTAAAGTCATGGAAAGCTGACGAAATCAACAATCTCGTTTCTCTATCTTTGAAGTCTCTGAATAACACTCGCTCGGAAAAAGTAATTATCTTCCTTAGATTTCTGTATTTGCAAAGTATTACGGAGATAAAACAGTTTTAAAGGAAAAAGTACAATATACTCCATAGTCTTTCGACCCGACTGTACAAATTCATAAATTTCATAAGATTTAACCGCGGTCGCCTCAGTGTGTTACACTGTGACCTAGTAGATAAACTAATAAGGAAAAACAAAGGAAAAAATTACCTGCTTTATTTTTATTTTTAAACACTTAATCGACCGCGGAGCGGTGTATTCAGAGACGTTTTGTATGGTGAAAAATCTCGCATATTTACGCGCGGTAATCCGTTCTCTAAAGTCACGGAAAGCTGACGAAATCAACAATCTCGTTTCTCTATCTTTGAAGTCTCTGAATAACACTCGCTCGGAAAAAGTAATTATCTTCCTTAGATTTCTGTATTAGCAAAGTATTACGGAGATAAAACAATTTTAAAGGAAAAAGTATACAATATACTCCATAGTTTTTCGACCCGACTGTTACAAACAGCATGAAAACAGTGTTTTTTAGGGCTCAAATTCGTGACATTTTCAGATCGCGAATCACTTCGATTTATATAATTCTTAAAAAACTTGGAAAACCATCTGGTTAAAACTAACTGTAGTCAAACCAAACTTTCTATAAGATTTAAGGATTTTTCGATGTACTGTTCATAGGTAAATGGTGTACAAATTCATAAATTTCATAAGATTTGACCGCGGTCGCCTCAGTGTGTTACACTGTGACCTAGTTAAATATTACTAAAGTTTTAAAATGCCTGGGAAGCTTTTCTGTCTCGTTGGATTCTTCGTAACTCCTCTACCATTATGGTAAATACCATTACGTCATTACGCTTTTCGAATGACTTTCTTGCTAAATTGACGGGGGTCAATAAAAATATCAAAAATAATATATATCACGAATAATCAATAAATAAACATTTAAGTTTATAAATTTCACTTATCATATAAATTGACAGAAAATTTCTTTTCCTTTTAATCTTATAGATATCAATACTCAAAATCTATATAGCAAATACACCTATAATTTTTCTTAAATTACCCCCGGATTTTGAGAGACATCGTGTTTAGAAAATGAGCGAAGCCCGCGTTTCAATCATCAGGCAGTAGACTGGTAGAAGGGAAAGAAAGGACAGATGACAAGAGTTGTATTTTAGTGTGAAACCTATAAAACAAAAGCCATAAAGGAAAAATGGTTGGAACTGGTGCAAATCGTATGCCTTTAACTAAAGTCCATCCTATACTTCTGGGAAAACAAAACAATGCCAATGGTAATAAATCTGGAAATAGTCTGCTAGCACAACACAGGCAGATGCACAATGATCGTATACAACAAAGGCAACAAAGTCCTGGACAGGTATTACTTAATTTTCAAAATTTAGTCTTTTTATTATCTGAGTGTTAACTAGTTTGTGCTTAAGGTGTTGAGAGAGGCCAAACATTACTAATCGATTGGGTTGGAAAATGATATCATACTCCCGGGATGCAAGTGAAATTTTTCAATCCGCGTACACAGGGTTCGGTTATTATCAGTTAGGGTTAGGGTTGGAGCTCAAAAGTCACAATATAAGGCCGAAGGCCTTCTTCTTAGGGGCATTCCATACCCTGAGACTTAACTTTGGATCCCGTAGGGATCCTTGTAGGGGCACCGGTAGGGTTGGGAGCTTTATTAATTGGTCTGTAAATTACACGCTATAAGTATTTGTGAATGCCAGCTTTCCATTGTGTCTCGTTGACGTAAGCGGTTAGGCATTCGGTTTGTAAACCAAGGATGTTTGCATTTGGTGCATGTGCGTTTGGTTTGGGAACGCAAAACACAAACATGAACTATCCATGTCTAAATTTTTCATTATATCCTCAGAACTAACAGATTTTTCGGAATCGACGATCGAACCAATTTAACCAAATCGAACGCAATCGACCGATTGAAATTCGATTGTCGAATGCAATCGAATCTCAATCAATCGAACATCAAAATTCTGGGTAATATTTGATTGGTTCGATTGTTGTTCGACTGGTTTCGATCGTCGATTCCATTCGATTGAGATCGTCTGGCTTTATTCTTGCAGCTTCCCAACATCCAAGCTCTTAAACATCACAAGCCGAATGAAATTACTTTCCATTTCCCGTAGAAATTATGCAATGAACACATGGCATGAACCCCCCCCCAGCCCGCAGGCCCTACTTTTATGCAGTAAGGTCTGGGGGCTTGGGAACTATATTTTATCTTGCTTTTATCTAACTATCATTATTCTTTTTAATTGTAAAAATATACAATTTTTTCATTTCTTGACATATACTCAGCTCACAGGGAGTACCAATCACAGGGGGTACCTATTAACGTCTGTTGTTTGGGGTACCTATTTTCTTAGGGGGTACCTAAACCCCTGGTCCATGCCATGGAACAATCCGGGGGTCAATGAATCGACGATCGAACGCAATCGAAAATCAATCGAACGCAATCGCATATCAATCGAATCTAAAAATTACGGTAATATTTGATTGAGATTCAATTGCGTTCGACAATCGAATTTCAATCGGTCGATTGCGTTCGATTGAGATCGTCTGGAAAAAGGTCCAAGTTCCTGAATAGTTTTACTATGTTCTGCCAAAAAATCATTACCATCAGTTTAATACTCGTTCATCTATTTAAGATTGAAGACCAAAAATTTGCAACGAAAAATAAACCTTGACCAGACGATCTCAATCGAACGGAATGGACGATCGAACCAAATCGAACGCAATCGACCGATTGAAATTCGATCGTCAATTCCGTTTGATTGAGATCGCCTGGCTTTATTCTTGCAGCTTCCCAACATCCAAGCTCTCAAACATCACAAGCCAATTGAAATTACTTTTGATTTCCTGTAGAAATTGTGTGATGAACAATCCGGGGGTCAATGAATCGACGATTGAACACAATCGAATATCAATCAAATCTGAAAATTGTGGTATGGTACTATTCGATTGAGATTCGACTGGTTCGATCGTCAATTCCGTTCAATTGAGATCGTCTGGCCTTGAGCTCAAAAAATGCTTTTTAAACACTTTTTTCCACTGAAAAACAAATAACCTTTATAGACTTACCTTCCCCAAACATTGAGGAAGCCTCTACTAATTAAAGTAAATGGGATAAGATAAGATAAAACATTAAAATCAACCAGAATTTACAACCTTTCGTCCAAAGCAAAAGACGTACTTTTCTCGCCGCCATCTTGTTTTAGAATTAGAATTATTTTCGGTTCCAGTTCCCACTGTCTTTTTTTCATACAATCAGATCGCGCGATTTTACTTTCGCTTTCTCTAGTCCAATAAGACTGCGAGATTTGAGTCACGTGACATCTCTATTAAAAACCTGTGTTGAATAAAATAGAAATACAGGGGCCACACTACTGGCTACAGGAGCTGAAAGCAAACAATTAAGGCCATTATTTTTGGTTTTTCTGAAGGACAAAAGGTATAGAAAGCTTTACTGAAGGAGGGATAAGGCTGGGACTATCTATTTAAAAGATATGGACAAAAAAAGGCACTTTTTTGGGTGATGATTAAGATTTTACTAAGAAACTACAATTCTCTTACCCCCCCCGTCTTGCCCCCGCCCTGATATGAGCAAAGGAACCATGTTGGCCACCCCTACTGAAAATTTAAGATCAAAACAAACAAGGAATTCTTGTAACTCGATGAAAATTGGAAAAAGCTGGTTTTTGTTTTGACTGTTTCTGATCCTAAAGTGCTATTTTTTGGTAAAAGCTATGCAATTTATGTTTGGATTTCTAGAAAGCTTACCCATTCATTGTAAATATATTTTTTATTTGAAAGTAATCTCTTCATGGAATAAAAAGATATAGTCAAAACTTGTAGGGTCATTTTTCAAAAAAATTTTGCCAAAATCGATTTTCGCATTTCGCCATTTTACCCTACGCGTGCAAACGCGTGTGGGTGGTTCGAGCCGGGGTCGGAGACCTGTTTCACTGGTACGGGCAAATTTCAGGAAAAATACTTAGAAAACAGTTAGAAACACTTAAGAAAGACAGAAAAACAGGATAGAGGATAGGAAAGTAGAAAATGAACGCATCCTGGAGTATGATATTGTTTGCCAACCAATCGGTTGTTGTGTTCAGATCTAACTATACAGTGTAGACCTAACTCTTCACCCAAAAATTACGGGAAACGCATGTTTGGACTTTGTACCCTATGCTGCAAGCAAGCACCTACGCTAAAGTCCCACAAAAGCGGGACAAAAATTAGTTTTTTGATGTTTGTAAAAAAACGCCACATAGAAGATCTTTCAAATTCAGTATGTGAATAGAGCCTGATAGAGCAGTAAAAAATACAACTTTTCTATTTTTACTTTTTTTTGCAAAAGTTCTAGGAATGAAAATAAAAGTATAATGATAATTGAATACTATTCATTGACCTGCGGCACTATCGTGAAGCTAGAATGGCTTCGCATACTCTATTCGCTTGAAGAGAAAATGATTGACAGATTGAAGTTTTTCACACGCGCAGGAGTTCACAGAGCGTTCTCGGCTCAATCCTCGAACCGGAAAATAGTTTGTTTTATTGTCAATGATGACAGTGTGGTTATTAATTTTGTTAGATCTGACAAATTGATGTTTGTAAGTGCACTTTATAGTTTTGATTCCACATCTCTTAAATCAAATAGTTAACAAAAATACTTTAAAAAACATACTCTTGAAAATATATCTAGATAAAACTAATCGCCTACTCAGAATAAATATAAACAAGCTCAAAAAATATTGTCCTTTTGTAAGAACTAACAATATCGAGAAGGTTTTCTGATAATTCTTCCACTTTTTGTCTGTGTTGTTATTGTGTCTCTTTGGGGAAAAAATTGAATGGATGACTTTGTTGTCGATGTCTTGGATCATGATGAGAAAGAGGAGAGAGCCGAGTACTGACCCCTGTAGAACACCTGATATAACTTCTTCTTCAGCAGACTAGGTTGAATTTACTGAGACTCTTTCATTCGTCAGAAATGATCAGATCCATTTTTCCAGATTAGATATCCCATTTCTGCGGAGTGTATGCAATAAAACTTTGTGATCAACCCTGTCAAAGGCTCTGCTGAAGTCTATGTATATGACATCAATGTTGTTTCTTTTTTCTAGGTAGTGGATTAACTTAAATCTACCAAATGATTTTGTATCTTGTTGCAAACTATTTTTTTGAATATTTCAATACACGGAATGTGAGGTCAACTGATCTGTAATTTTCAGCTAGTATATTAGTTAAGAAATGGTTCAGTGAAAATTTTTGCTAATCGCTGTGGGTTTTCGGCTTCCAAACTGAAATCTCCAAAATGTCATTGAGGCAATTAGGAGAAAAGAAATTCTGGTTGCTAGATCCATATGTCCCGTTTAAAAACATTTCTTAAGCCAATTAAAGAATTTTATTTTTTAATTAAATCTCTTTTATTTTAATTGGTTGTAAATTCACTTTGAAGTTCATTTCGCTACCTTAATTCAAAAGGGGCCTAAGTCCAGGTACCCCCCAGTTCAAAAGGGGCCTAAGTCCATTTTTATGAAATTTGAGATCTTTAGTTTTTCTCAATCTCTGGCTCATTTACTCTCTTTTGATGTACATAACAAGTAGTTTTTAAAGTTAAAAAGGTTCAAAACTTCATACTGAAGCTCTGATAAAAGTGATGTTTAATTCAAAAGAGGCTTAAGTCCATCATCTTTTTACAATTAAGGGCCTAAGTCCATCAAGTTTTTACAATAAAAAGGCCTAAGTCCACCAAAATAAGTGTGTTAAGTTTTGAAGAGGCCTAAGTCCAATTGAATTGCAAATGGGCCTAAGTCCACGCATCCTAAAAAGTTTAATTGAGTTTTTCTTTATTTTACCGAGATTGTATTTTCTCTTTATCTTGAATCTAGGTGTAAGTGGTTTTATTTTGGAGTGTCATATGTGCAGGTTTTGAACTCTAAAAGGCAGAAATTAACCCTCACACGTTTTTCAAAATTCATGTTTAATTCAAAAAAGGCCTAAGTCCACTCTGCAAGATTTACTAAGTTGCACCTGTTACATACAAAAATACATTCCTTTCAAACGAATGCCTTTTTCTTGGAAAAACAACTTATAGCTATGGCTTTCAGAAAACATTTACTTCAAAGCTTTACCATCAAAAATGGTTTCAGAATCAAGGAAAAACTTTAATTGCAATTTTCTCAAAATGACCCAAATGGACTTAGGCCCCTTTTGAATTGAGGCTCACAGGACTTAGGCCCCTTTTGAATTAAGGTAGCGATTTATATATATTAATTTTAGATGGGGAATAGACCACCTCCTCCTGGTTCTCAAGGTGGTCAATATGGGCACCCTCCTCCACCAAATCAATTCAATAATTCATACAATCAATACAACCAACAAGGCGGACCAAGACCACCCATGCCTGGATATCAACAACCCCCTCCCCCACAGCATCAACCACCACCTCCAATGTCAGGAAACAAACAGTCACAGCCACCACCGCCACCTCAAGAACGTGGAAGAGATCGTAAGTCGTTGAATTTGTTTTCATTTAAATATCAAAATAAATTTTTTTATTTTCTATGCAATTAAAAGTTTGTTAGATTTTTCTTCTACTATAATATACTTGTTCAAGCACTTTACACAACAGTTTATCTTTTCTATACAGAAAAGTCAAAGACTCTTACCTTGTATTGCATTATCAAGGAGCACTTTTCTTTTCAAGGATCTGTCACACAAAGCAGGTATAACAGTCTAGTGTTATGATTTTTTTCAGCTACCAAGAAACGTAAACGGAGTAGATGGGGTGCAAAAGATGACAAAGTGCTTGTCACAGGACCAGCAGCTCTACCTTCAAGCATGACGGAAGAACAAAGAAAACATTATCTAGGTGAGTTGTCAAGGGTTGTGTTAGCATGTTTTTTTTAAGCAGGGAATAGAAATTATTGGCTAACTTTAAAAGGTCTGTCCCAATAGCGCTCCGCAACGCATACATCATAATTATTACTTTTCACTTTTTTGGACGTTTGTACGAGTTACAATCCCACAATTCAATGCGGCTCAATTAAAGATATGTGCAAGTTGTTATATCTTTTGTCAAATGATGCAATTAACGTGCAAAAGAGATTAACGCAAAGATTGATGAGATTGGAACTTGTACAAACACATCAAGAGTAATGATTATGTCAAAAATTAAATCTATTTTAAGATTAAGCGTGGTGCGCTATTTATGTCCCAAAAACTAGCAAAATTCAATATAATTTTTAAATGTCATCTTCTACAGTCTTCTATACTAATTCTTATTGGATTCTTAACTTCATTCAATCCAATGGAAAAAAATTAGTGTAAAAAAATCCGCTCTACTCTCCTTGCCATTAAGCATCTTTTTTTGATCGGGTTGAAGTTTGGCAAAATTAGATAACATTTTAATCTGGCCAGTTTGTTGTGTCAAGTCCATTTTCAGTAGTCTGCAACGGAAAACTTTATTTTGACTACTACTATTTTAATATGCAATAGGACATTGAACATTCTCTTTAAAAATCATTTTCCTACAACAATAATATTTAAAATTACTTTTTGTTTTATTCCTATAACCCTGACCTCCTGTGAAAGTAGTAGGCAGCTTTAAATAATGCCCCAAATCCAACTGGGCCTGCAATCCAGTTATTGTATTTACACTATTTGATTATTGTTGTTAATTATTTTCACGTTCATATTATATTCCATACTTCACTTTCACTTAAAAAAGTTTAATTGAAAATTTTTTTTTCCTAGAAATATAAAGTTTCAAGGTAAGTAGTAAGGTTCTTCCCGACCTGTCAATCTAAGACTAATTTGAATTTGCATTTTGATTTTTTTTTTCTTTTGAACTTCATGTACAAACTGTTAATTTTTTTAGCTATTGCTGATATTTTTTAAAGAAATTGACAGGTTGGGATATTGATCAATATTGAAACTGTATGCTTTCATTTTTAAACTATTTTTTGCCTTAGTCCAATTTAAAATTGAAGAGATTACTCAAAAGCTACGTACGGGGGAACTTGGTATCCCTCCTGATCCAGCTGACAGGTTTGTGACGTACATCAACCCTCGTTGAGAAGGAAGCAAGCGCAACAGAGAAGAGATGTTGGAGTTGTCGACACTGATTCTGTTTATTTTAGAACACAATTCGGCAGAGACTACCCTTCACTCGCTCTTTAGCTTGCTAGCTACTCCTTCGAAAAGTCATTCTAAAGCTAATGACTGTTTGGATGACAAAATTATGGTTTTGGTTCTTTATTATTTTTCCCTTCCCCTCCCTTACCCAATATAGATTAGATTCAATGTTTTTCAGTTTCCAAATCCCAAAATAAGGCCTCTTTATAAATCTTACTCCGTCCAAATTAGTATAATCCCTTCTGGTTCTATTGAGTGCCTATTATTGTATGGTTAGAATCAATAAGTTCATTCAACACTGAACAGTTTGCTTTAATGAGTCAGCTCAGATAAATCTAAAATTGCGAGGACCCGCCTATCCCCTTCATATTAAATTCAATCTCCATTTCCTTGATGATCTTGACAGGCTAAGCTGGAATAAAATTTGCAATAGCTCTTTTTTTAAATTAATCAGAGCTCCATCCATACACTATAAGAATTCCAAAAAATCTCAATTTACCTGAAAAGCTTAACATTTTCTAGATTGAAATTTCATTGATTACAATCTTTATTTTAGATTATCTAACCAAAACATTTCAAATTTTAGCTGTTAATGCGCGTTTTTAGGTTTTGACCTGGCAAGAAGCTTCACAATGAAATAATTTGCCTGGCTTTAATTTTAGCTTGACAAATTTTCCTTTTTAGCTCAGTTCATAACATTTTTTACTCCAGCATATAACAACAGCCTTCCTTTCTCAGGTCCAAGACATCAAAGTAGCCCTCTGATGATATAATCAATATTTATTAACACTGGTTGATAACATTTGCCTTTGGAATTAACCTTTATATAAACCCTGGAAGAAGTTTCTCCATCCCAGTCAACGAAACCTTTGATCAGAGTTTTTAGAATCAGTGATACCCTAATGATATCGCTACGCAATCTAGTTCATTTTTATACAAAAAATTGAAAATGGCTCTTTTTGGCCCTGTTTTTCTTAACTTTGGTCTGAGTGCTATCATTTGGGTATTACTTAAAAATTCTGAAAAAAATTCTAAAAACTATGGTCAAAGATAGTGGATATAGCTGAGCCCTGGGTTTCAATACAGGTCAGTGGCCCTTGGTTCTTAGGGAAAACTTCCCCATTGTTTTTATAGATCACCCTCGCCAGAACCAATTTACAATTCGGAAGGCAAACGATTGAATACAAGAGAATATAGGCTTCGAAAGAAGCTTGAAGAAGAACGTCATATATTGATCAAACAAGCTGTTGAGGAGATTCCGAATTACAAGCCCCCTGCTGATTACAAGTAAGTAGACTTGAATACCTTTAAGTGGATCGTTTTCAGGGGGTTTAGGTTGCCCAATAAAAACTTTCAAATTTACAGAAAAATATTAGGCATAGACATGAAAATTACTAACCTATCATTCCTGATCAGCATACAAGTAGTAATTTTGTAAAATTTGTTTATTTATAATTTGCTTCTGATTTAAAAATAATTTAGACAAATGGTAATCCCTGATTAAATAGACCAAATAGAATTCTGACTTGAGCAATTCCTTACCTAGTTAACGTCCCCTGATTAATTTCCAACCAGGACATTCTTATTCGAAACCTCGAATTTTTAGGAATAGTTGCTTCCTCTAGCCCTTATAGCATAGTCCAGAAAGGGGTCACTATCCTCCCATATCCTATAGCTTCCCCCTACACTAGGTTCTTTCCCCTTTTAACATTTGGTGATACCCCCTCAAATTTTTAAAATCCTATCATAATTCAGTGATAAAGGAAGAATAAACACTGTAAATAAGCAAATAATAAGGAAATTTCAACTTGGTGTACACTTTGATGCAACGTAAAGTGGACTTCTCTTAACCAAGCGAACTATGTTAAGACTTAATTTCCATTAGAAATAGATGATTAATATTTATTGCTCATTTTCCTTTTAGACCACCTGCTCAAAAGGTCAGTGACAAAGTTTTCATCCCACAAGAAAGGAATCCTGCAGTAAATTTCATTGGTTTGCTTATCGGCCCAAGGTGAGTTTCTCTTTTAAATTTAGCTTTTAATATCATAAGTAGTATTTTGATTACAGAGTATTAATTTTTTGTATTAATTGCTAGGTATTTTCTTAACCCTATTCAACCTAGGCTTTTAGGGGCGGTTCAGAACTAGGGGGGGGGCTTTTCCTGTACCACCCCTTAACTTTTGAGTAGGTCTTTTTTGATGAAATTTGGCATACAAGATCCTTGTCACATAAGGTAACTTTTAACAAAAATTTCTTTTCACTCATCATGCCCAAAGTGAGCAAAAACCGAAAATTTTCTTTGTTCTTATAAATAGCTATTGTATTCTAACAAAGGCTTAAGAAAAAAGTTGCCTGAGTTTAAAATGTTTATTTTATCCTAAATATTCAATAAATTACGGTTTAAACGATATATTTGACATAAAAAATAAATTTGCATTGGAAAAGTGTCTATGAATTTACAGAAAATTTCATGGCAAAAGCTGTATTATTTCAGGAGCTATTACCAATAATTTGACCTCCGAACAGAAACAACGCCCCCCCCCCCTAGGCCGAATAGGGTTAAGATATTCTGTAATTTTAATTCTAAGTTGTCTCAATTCATCCGATGTTGGGGTATTTCTGAAACATCATTCTCACTTTTTGTACATTCTTCTTTTACAGAGGGAACACACTCAAACGTCTTGAGTCGGAGGTAAGAAGTTGGATTATTGAATTTGCTTTTCGTTTTTTTCTTTGAATTAAATAGATATATTCGCTTATGGAGGGAAGATTTTTTTCTTCCCTTTCATAAGTTAAAATATCTGCATTCTCTAATAGCGTTTTCATAGTTTTGATGGTGAATAGTGTTACAAATGAATGCTACATTAAGAGAGTCTGTGCTGAAAATATGCTAAGCTTACTTTTTCTAGCTTTTGTATAAATCCCACAAGATACATCCTGAGGTCTTGTAATTCATAAAAGGCCAGCGTCTGAGATTCAAAAAGTTCTTCTTAAAAACAGATTTTCGTAGGGAATCCGTAAATCAGGGCAAAATGTTTTGTTATTATTCTCCTGTGAGGGTGTAAAATCGACAAGAAAAATTGCCTCTTGAATATCCTGCAGTTTTCGATTGAATCGATTCTTAGTTATGATGAAAGTTTACAGTCGACTCCTAATTCGAATTTTTTTGTAATTCGAAGAAAAATTGTAATTATTTAATTATCGATGTTTATTAGCATCGGTCCATTCAGTTTTGCTTTCTGCAACATCTAATAGCGCTCTCATTGTGGTATGATCTGTGTTACAAAACGTGCGAGAGAAAAATATGTGTTGAAAATATGTGAAATATTCACCATTGATTTTGCATAAATCCCACAAGAAACACTTGTATGCTTTAATTTTAATTAAATTTTAATTTCCTTGTTTTAAAATCCTAGTTCGATTACCGTTCTGCGCTATCTAATAGCACTTTCATCCTTTCTATGATTTTGTGCTACAAAAAGTGCGAGAGAAAAATCTGTGTTGAAAATATGTGAAATATTTCCCAGTGATTTTGCATAAATCCCACAAGAAACACTTCTTTGCTTTGTTTTAATTTCCTTGTTTTGAAACCCTAGTTCGATTACCTTTCTGCGCTATCTAATAGCACTTTCATCTATTGTATGATTTTGTGTTACAAAACGTGCAAGAGAAAATCTGTGCTGAAAATATGTAAAATATTTCTCCAGTGATTTTGCATAAATCCCACAAGGAACACTTCTTTGCTTTGTTTTAATTTTCTTGTTTTGAAACCCTAGTTCGAGTATCTTTCTGCGCTATCCAATAGCACTTTCATCTATTGTATGATTTTGTGTTACAAAACGTGCATTAGAAAATCTGTGTTGAAAATATGTGAAATATTTCTCCAGTGATTTTGCATAAATCCCACAAGAAACAAATTTCCAGTAATTGCTTTTTTAATATGCTTGTCTATCTGTTGGGTTGATCACTCAATATATGTCCGAAGTATTTTAAGTTGATTTTTTTCTATCCTTTAGACTGGTTGTAAAATCATTATCCGTGGTAAAGGATCAGTCAAAGAAGGAAAAGTTGGGCGTGTACCTGGTCAGTTGATGCCCGGCGAAGATGAACCCTTGCACGCCTTAATTACCGCCCCAACAGCTGCCGAGGTCAAGAAGGGCGTAAAGGTGGTTACGGATATAGTTAAAGAGGGCGTTGATTGTCCCGATGCGGCAAACGAGTTGAGAAGAAATCAATTGAGAGAGCTGGCAGAATTGAATGGAACACTTATTGATGAAGAAATCATTAAGTATGCCTTAGTTATAAAAGAAAATATTGTACACATCGGGCTGGTAGCTTGTTAAGAAACTGATCAATGTACTGAACTATCTGAAGAAGCCTCGACGAAGAATTTTTCGGACTTGCTTTTGCTTTACTGTACTATCTGTTTGTTCTAGTTTTCTTAGATGGGTGGTCTGAGTAGGGTTAAAGCACGCGATTTAACATTATATAGCTCTTCAAAAAGCACAAACTTGTAAAAATTCTTTGGCTTAATTCTGATTGGTCAGTAGAAGTTCTCCATCGGGTCTGTCTTACCAAAAACACCTGGACAAGGATTCTATCTAAAGTGAAGAAGGCAAATCTCATTTTTTTATAAAAAAAGTCTTATCTTTTGAGATTGGATCTTTTGCCTCGATAGCAGCGACTTATAAAACTAATGATTCAGTGAAAACTAAATGAAGACTAATAACACTTATAAAAACGAGACAAATGCATTATTATCTATCCTTCATCTAGATGTAAGAATTGTGGAGCAACAGATCATCGTCATTGGGAATGTCAAGAACAAAAGAATATCACCAGTCAGATCACGTGTAACAAGTGTGGTGGTTATGGTCACGTCGCTGCTGATTGTCAAGTCAAAGGGTTAGTGAGACAATAGATCTTATCGGAGTTTTTGGTTTTTCTAAAAAAGCTATGCATTGTGAGATTCTTTCGGGGGTATAACAATAGAAATGTCTTAGGAATTCTTTGTCCCTGGGAAAATGGAGAAAATTGATTGTTGTCGAACCCACAATGCATTGCTGTTTTTGAAAAATCAAAAACTCCGATAAGGTCTATTGAACTTATATTGAACTATTCCAGTCCGTTCACTTTCACCGTGGATAATGTTTTACAAACACTCTATTACCATTGTCTTTTATAGTTGAAAGAAAAGAGTTTGCGCTTGAAAGTCGTAAACGCTTATCCATATGAAAATAATGGACATAAATTTTCACGCATGCGTTAACAGCCAATTTTTCATCTGATGTTTCGATGGCATATTGGTGGTCACCTGTTGCATTCTGTCTTACTTTCCTCTCTCTATTTCAGAAATAGCAGTTCTGGTCCAATGCAAACATTCTCAGAGAAAGCTAAAATGGATAACGAGGTAGGACATCTTCATGACCATTCCTCTTATGTACTTAAATATTTGGCGTCCAAGATGACGATTCTTTCTTACACCTTTAGCTGAAAATTTTGTCACGAATATGTTTAGCTCAAATCCAATATAGCCTGCAGATCCCTGCTTCCTCTTTTATATACTGATGGCGAAATGAATAGCATGGTTTGGGATGTGAGTTTGAATATCCCAAATCATAATAACCACGTCCAATCAAATTTTGTTAATCTTTCATGATGAATCGGGTCACGATTTCTTAGAAAAAACGTTCTAATACTCAGACCATTTCCCATGCCTTTTTAGCGTCCGGTTATCGGACGCTGCCCTTCAAGAATTGAAAAAGCCTTGTTAATGAAAAAATAGGAGAAAAAGTGCCCTTTTTGACCCCTAGCGGACGCTGCTCTGCCTTTTTAGAATTTTGCCTGATACTTGTCTTAATTAAGTGAGGAGAACGCTACCAATTCAATTTTCCGACTATAAATCTTTGAGCCTCACAGCTCGAATCCGTCCTGCATATTATCGGAATATAAAAGGACGGGTCTCCTGTCTCATAACTTAAATAAGGGTCGACAAACTTCCCTAATGGACATATTTTTAATGACCTAAACTTTACTTTTAAACGCGTTTCTTATTCGAATTAATTTTTTTGGCACTGTCTAATAGCACTTTCATCCTTTCTATGATATGTGTTACAACAAGTGCGAGAGAAAATCTGTGTTGAAAATATGTGAAATATCATTGTTCAGTGATTTTGCATAAATCCCACGAGATACACTTACTTGTATGCTTTGTTTTAATTTCCTTGTTTTAAAACCCTAGTTCGATTACCGTTCTGCGCTATTTAATAGCACTTTCATTCGTTTTATGATTTTGTGTTACAAAATGTGCCAGAGAAAAATCTGTGTTGAAAATATGTGAAATAGTCTTCAGTGATTTTGCATAAATCCCACAAGAAACATTTCGATGCTTTGTTTTAATTTCCTTGTTTTAAAAACCTAGTTCGAGTATCTTTCTGCGCTATCTAATAGCACTATCATCCTTTCTATGATATTTGTTACAAAAAGTGCGAGAGAAAAATCTGTGTTGAAAATATGTGAAATATTTCTTCAGTGATTTTGCATAAATCCCACGAGATACACTTCTTTGCCTTGTTTCAATTTCCGCCTTTTGTAACCATAGCTCTGTAAATAGTTACTCTCGGGTGCCCAATAAACAGCCAAAAGGATTTTTCTTTTTAGTTCTCTATTTCAGCGATACTTTTTAATTTCATCATATATTTCTTTCTTTTAAGTACATGTCATTGATGGCGGAACTGGGCGTGGACGCCCCACCACCTGCCAAAAAAGCTGCACCACCAAGTCTACCGGTAAGGGACTTATCGGGACTTATTCTCGTTTTCCCATCTCCTTCAAATTCAACAAAATTTTCAAAATTTTAAGATTCTTGCATAATTTGTCAAGTCCACTTCTGTCTTACTCTTAACCACTATTTTAAGATTTGCTATTCATTGTAATTCTGCTAAAAAAAATCCCGAAAGCTTATCTCACCGATTGGCACATTTACGAGATAGTCTTCTCCTAAAGTATCAGTTTTCAAATTGGAATACCTTTAGATAAAAAGAAAAATATTTTGTTATGATATTTTTGGCTGGGCTTCAATAAAGCATCCGTTTTCAATTTGGAGCGTGTAAAATTTGAATGCCTTTAAATGAAATTGTAACGCTTTTGTCGTGGTGGTTTTAAAGATTTTCTCAACCTGAAGTCAGACTTTTAATTTTACATTCTAGGAACCACCAAAGGAATCGCCGTCGGATCGCAAACCTCCAGAACCTTCACATTCAATGGGATATGGTGGACGAAAATTCGATCGAGAACCAAGAAGTAGCAAATGGGGACCTCCCAACGACAACAGTGGTCGAGGTGGTGGCGCCCCGAAGTCCCTCATGGATATGAATTTCAATAGTAATTACCGTGGTGAACGACCTAGAGGGCAAGCGCCAAATCAAGTAGGGTGGAATAACGGACCGAGAGGACCAAGACATGGTGGACCCCCGCGTGGAAATGCACCATGGCAACAAAACGGGCCTCCACCAAGAGGTAATCCTTTGTTTCAAATCCCACGTGTTTTGGTTAATTAAGACAAACATAATTTAGATTTCCGATGAAATAGTTTATCCCCTCATTTGGTAACCCGGGGTCCACTTTAGGCGCGATTAAGTGGAAGTCACTGGACTAGGCATCACAAATCATCAAAAACTAAATTCAGCCAGAAGTAGACTCTAGCTACTCATTTGGCTTTTGCAAAATTTACTGTGGGTTATTGATTATTTTAGAACTAGTTTGGGGGAGGCTGGTAAAGGCTTAGAACCAATGAAGTAATAGCCCAAAGGGCTTGAAGCGAATCTCCTTGGTAACATTAGAAGCCAACAAATCCTACCAAAGTTGTGCGGCCCGCCTGGTTTTTACATGCCGGATTGAAACTAAAGATTACCGCTAAGTTTCGAAAAATTATGATATAGTAGTTACATTTCTACTAAAGCTCGCTTTCATCCAATCGGAATGCCATTCCAGTAGGCTGGAATTTTTAATAACATTTATGCCTTCTTTTCATTCAGGACCCTCTAACTATAGTATGGGTCCACCACAGAACCAAGGACCTCCTCCAATGGGTGGCCCACCAATGCAGCAGCGACCTTGGGGTCAACAGCCACCACCTACAGCATACCCTGGTCAATGGCAAGGTGCTTATGGAGGATACAACCCTTATCAACAGCAACAACCGCAGCAACAACAGCCTCCACCACCGTCCACTGCCTACCCAACTCCTCCATGGGTAAGCCATTTTACATACCTTGAGTGAACTAATTTTCGCGGTGCGAGTGTATTAAATTAGGTTAATAACTTTCTTTCATATTCTTAGGGGTTTTCGAGGATTTTAAGTAAAAATTGAATTTCGCGGAACTAACTTTCGGGGTTGACACCCAAAAACGCGAAAATTAGTCCCCTTAAATTAACACCTCTTTGAAAAGCTGTCTTAGCACGAAATGGCAGCCACTCAAATTCAATTTCAACCCCCAAATATTTTTTTAATTCTAAACACATGTTTTTTTTATAAGCATACAAAAATCTGAAAACAGGCTCAGAGATGCTTAGGTCGAAAGCTTAATAAGGCTGAAAAAATGCTTGAGGGGATGCTTAAATCTAAAGCATAAATTTAGGGAAATACTGAAAATCCGTGAAATTCCAGCCAAAAAAAGCCAGAATCAGGAAAAGTATATTTTTTGTAGGCTCAAGCAATGCTTGCCATATAGTAGAGGGCATTTTGTAAAATCGCTCGACTGTTTTGTTAGAAGCACTTGTTATACATTTTTGGAAAGCTAAAGGGTAGGGGAATCGAAATTACTATGTTTCCAATTTTTTTTCGGACACTTTGGTGTGATTTTCGGACAAATATGACGGTCTCAGGCAAAAATCATAGGGTTAAAAATTAATGAAAATTTTAGCTCAAGAAAACGGAGACCTGTTGTATATTTTTGGAAAGCTCTCAAAAAAATAAGATTAGAGATATATTGCAAGTATAGGTGATTTCTGTAACTAACTCGAGATATTAACCCTTGAAAACCGTGTTTTTCAGCCAGAAACAGCTATTTTGTCCAGTTTTTGCGCTTTTTGAGGCTCAATATCTCGAGTTAGGTACTGAAATCACCTATACTTGCAATATATCTCTAATCCTAATTTTTTGAGAGCTTTCCAAAAATATACAACAGGTCTCCGTTTTCTCGAGCTAAAATTTTCATTAATTTTTAACCCTATGATTTTTGCCTGAGACCGTCATATTTGTCCGAAAATCACACCAAAGTGTCCGAAAAAAAATTGGAAACATAGTAATTTCGATTCCCCTACCCTTTAGCTTTCCAAAAATGTATAACAAGTGCTTCTAACAAAACAGTCAAGCGATTCCAAAAAATCGAACAAAATTCCCCCTACTAATATGCTTAATTTTTCCCCATATCTGAGCCTAGATATGCTTATAAGTGCAATGCTTATAAAAAAACATGTATGCGTATACACCCACCTAAGAAAAAAGGCCGATCTCGACTTTTCGGGCGGGCTAATAAGCAAGGCAGCGCTTCAGGACAAAAAAGATCGAGCGATCTCATATGGTGTTCTCATGATATTCAAAGCTATTATGTGGCTATCGTAGGTACTTTGAACAAGGAATTAATTAGAGTTAGTAATTGAAGTTAGAGAACATGCTTATCTTTAAAGTATTAAAATTTACAAGGCATCAAAATATTTTTTAGTGATAGCATATACCATAAAGGCGTGCAGTTTAAATTTGACCTAACGCCTTTTCGGTACTACCTCTTATCCTGAAGAGTTAATGACATTGAACCTTATCTATTTTGAGCCTCATTTTTTACACTGTTCAAAGACACTTGAGACCTGCGGTAACCATATACTATAATGAAAACATGAACATTTCCTGTGTTTACATGCTCAGCAATACAAGTGATGCTTTTTTCTTTTGAACAAGTCTGAGTGCCTCTGATAACAAACAAATTCGTGCAAGTTCAAAGTTCGGTTCTTTGTTTCAGACTTCTTTCTCTCTGTGTATTTTTACTTTTCTAACAACATAACAAATGTATTGAGTGTATACCATATAAAAATGAACTGACACAACACAGACAGTCCCACGCTTTACCTCTCGTTTGATAATTCCTCAATTTGCAGATCTGAATGCGGGCGCTTTCCAAAAGCAAAGCCATCTTTTTTCGCATACTTTAAAACAATTTGGAAACCAAAGAAAAAACTACATCTTTTTTTTATAAGCAAGTGTATGCCCCTTGGTGGTCAGGCTCGTGTATGCTTAAGTTCTCAAAGCATACAGGCATAGATTATGCTTATTATATGCTTATGAATCATGCTTATAATTCACCCCGAGCCAAGTTTTAGTGAAATTTTAGAAATTTTGTAGTAATTTGTTCAGATTTGGGAGCAGTGGTAGCCGTGGAATGTCTTTTTTTTACTTGACCTCAACCAAACCATTTTAAACTGATAAAAAATTACAAACTTGAAAAATATTTCAGGCTCACACGTATACTTATGTTAAGCGTTATGCTTATAAAAAAAAACATGTACTTTTTGTGAAAACTGACGTCAGAAAATAAAAGAAGCTTGGTTGGGATCTTACTGAACTAACATGTTTCTTGAATCTATGCTTGAATCGTGATATAGAGTTGGTTGAAAGGACAGTCACTCAAAGCCGTTCCCCGTCTATAAAATCATGCATTTGAGACGGAATTCTTAATTCTTTTCTTTTCTCGTTTATAGTCTCAACAACCACCCCCACCACCACCTCCACCACCATCATCAAGCTAAACGAACTCAGTAAGAGATACCATATCTCGCTGTCGAACATTAACCCTCAAATGAGTAATGAACTCGAAACTGGTGGTCTTTTGGACGCCTCAAATGGACATCGTCCAATGGTGGCGTACAATAACACACTCAAACGTCATTCGAACTATATCGGATATAATGGCTTTACCAGGACTTATCGGTGTCAATACATCGTAGAAACGTTATCATTCTTATCTACAAGAACTTAAGATCGCTCGGATTGCCTCCTGCTTTTTGACACATAATTACGGACGAGAGCTGGTGTTATGTATATATGTTTTTTTATGCTAATGAAATTTTAAAATTTCGTTGTTTTGACACACTTATTTTTAACCAGTCGATTTTATGATTTTTTCAACTAATACTTATTGTGACAAATACGATTTAAGTTTTCAATCTGGGAAATAAAAAATATAAATGAAAAAAGTTCTGTTTTAAAATTTATTGGAAAGGTAAAGAATCATTGTTGAAAGTTTCTCTTTGGTAATGGCTTTTTTTAGTAGTTATATTTTTGTCAACTTCCGTTATATAATTTTACGAAAATGAACAATAACTTCCAAGGTTGCATGTTCTGTTAAGCTGATTAAGTTTCATGTATTCAAATGTATCACAGGCCTTATGACATGATTGTGGTCTGAATAGAGCTTTATTCTATCACATGACAGTCTTGTGTAAATAATACATTATAATTCAAAATTTGAATCAAAACAAATCAGTTTATTGCTCGCTTCACCTTCAAGTTGTGTAGGAGAGCTGAAACTGTTTCGCGTTTTCAAAAACATTTTTTGCAGAAATATGAAAGGGCTTGGCCTTTTACTGTTAATATGCTGTTGTACACCTCTCGAGGCTGTAGTCTACTCTTCGTTAGAGGCGGACCAGTCTATAGACTATTGGCAGGATGAAGGTTGGGAAAGATTGGAGCGCGTTGAATCACACAAAATCATTGAGCTATCTTTCGCCTTGAAACAAGAGAACCTTCAACAATTCGAAGAGCTTTTCTGGAAAGTATCCGATCCTGATTCACCATTCTATGGCAAATATCTCTCAGCTGATGAGATTACCGACATGATCGCACCATCTTACGAAACGATTACGCTTATTGAGAAATGGCTGGCAAATCACGGTGTATTTGACTGTGATTTGGTTGCGAACCGAGATTACATGAACTGTCGTATGTCGTGTAAAACAGCTGAAGAGATCCTTACAGGAGCTGTTTTCTTCTACTTCAGACATGATAAATATCATAAGAAAGTTATCCGATCAGCAAGCCGATATTACATCCACGCATATATTGCTGAATATTTGGACTTCGTGGGTGGAGTGCATCGGTTCCCTGCTGTCAACTGGCTGAAGACCAAAATTGAAGATATGCCTGAAGTGAATGCTCACAACCGAGGTGTACATGTTGGTGTTTATCCAAAGATCCTACGACAACGTTACAACCTTACTACTGACGATATCGGATCACACCCAAACAACTCACAAGTCGTTGCACAATTTTTAGAACAATATTTTTCAAATGCTGATTTAGGTGAATTCATGTCAATGTTTGTGAAAAATGATTTTACACATCAATCTGAAATTAATAAAGTTATTGGACCCAATGGTGCTAAATCTGGAATCGAAGCTAGCCTTGATACCCAATACATCATGGGAACAGGAGCTAATATTACTACATGGTTCTGGAGTACAGCTGGTCGTCACGACAATCAAGAACCCTTCCTTCTCTGGCTCCAAAACGTCGCAAGCACCAAAGAAGTGCCGCCCGTCCACAGTGTCAGCTACGGAGATGTTGAAAGTTCACTTTCGGTTCCATACATGCAACGCGTAAACACTGAATTCATGAAAGCTGGGGTTCGTGGAATCACAATTTTATTTGCCAGTGGCGACGATGGAGCAGCATGCAAGAAAGGAAAATTTTCACCGCAATTCCCAGTCTCCAGTCCTTACATTACTGGAGTTGGTGGTACTGGATTCTCGAACCCTTTCACAGTTGGTCCTGAATTCGCCTACGAGATTAGTGGCGGAGGTTTCAGTAATGTTTTCGATCAACCTAAATACCAAACAGATGCAGTAGCAGCCTATATGCATACAGAAGGCGTCCCACCACAAAATCTCTTCAACAAAACAGGCCGTGCTTACCCCGACATCGCTGCTTTATGTCGTCATTTCTGGGTCGTCAATAATCGAGTGCCAGTTCCAGGGGTCATGGGCACCTCCGCTTCGACCCCATCCGTCGCCGGTATCATTAGCATGGTAAACGAGCACCGACTTAATGCCAATAAGCCGGTCATGGGATTCCTCAACCCATTTATTTACAAGAATCCACAAGCTTTCTATGATGTTACCAGTGGTTGCAACGAAGGCTGTCTAACACACGATAAAGGTTTCTGTGCTACTGAAGGCTTTGATCCTGTCACTGGGTATGGATCCCCAAACTTCCCTGACCTAGTCAAGGCTGCAATGGCTGTTTTCAAACATTGACATTAGTTTATCATTTTAAATAACCAATCAATAATGGATGTTCTTTCGTCGAACTTTTGAAGTATAGCAATTATTTTACTTAGGATTTTTAGTTTTTAATATCACGTAATTGCATAGGTTTGTCAAACTAAGAATTTACACGTTTATAGATTTCTATGTGTCTATTACTACTCCTTCTTTTTCAAGAAGTTTGACCACAGATCTGTAAAACCCGAATAGCTAGATCTGCGGCCTTTATCGTGAAGTGAAGCAAGTTTTGGAAAGAAATCACGTGACAACAAGCAATTTCGCAGGTTTGAGAGATGCGAAATAGCGTTTGCCACCTACTTTTTTTGATATCGTGCCCTGAAAACAAATCCATCGGCACGAAATTTATAAAGTCAAATTTTTGCTTCACTTCTCTTTCTTTTTGCTGGAGCAAGCTTATAAATGCCTATCTACAATGATGGTAGAAATCTATTGAGAATTAAGCTTATTTCCTCGTTTTTCGGAATTTGGATTTCGGGCGAGAAAGTCGATTTTGGGCCATCTCTCAAATTTAATTGGATATTTCAATTTGGCTCGAGTTTATAGACCCCCAGGCTATATTTTGAGCCTTATTGGACCATTTTTGAACATTTGGATCCTAAGGTCCTAAGTCTCTAGTCTCATGTTAAAACCCTACCCTTCCAACCTACTTTAGAGCACTTACAAATCGATTGTGGTTTCAAAACTTCCCGATGGATTTCCCTTTTTTCTCAAATATTACGACCATGATTGTAGCCTTTCGGACTTTACAGATATCTGTGTTTGTGACCTTAAGAAACTTTATGAGGTCCATGAGGGGGATAATTGGTTAGCGAGAGTAACGAAAAAAAGACTGAATTTTGAAAATATTGTCGGATCAGATTTAAACATTTTTATGACCTTTTGAAATCATTTGATATCATTTTTATAAATCATCAAATTTTGGTCAAAAAATATAATCCTTTTGAGGCAGTGAGTTTTTGATTTTTGCAAGTTTGGAACCAATTATACGACAGAATTGCTTTTTTATGATTTTAGGGAGCGGTCATTAAGTATAGCATATACCGGGGTGGAAGGGATTTGGGTAGGGCATGAAAATTTTTTCCCTCTTTTGGGTAGGGTACGAAAATATTTTGAGCTGAATCTTATTTCAACGAAAATTTCAAATTTTGTCAATTCTAAAACTCCATTATTCTTGCAAACCCTGAAATCTGAGAAATTTTAAAGTGCCATAAAAAGGGCTCAAGTATACCATTTAGCCTTAATAATAATTATTATTTTCATGTATAGATCAGAACTGCTCAAAACGATTTGCAAAAACTTTTGGTAGGGTATGGAAATACGAAGTCTGCCAAAAAAATCCCTTCCACCCAGGTATATGCTATACTTAATGACCGCTCCCTTACCCACAAACAATCATAGTCGTAATATTTGAGAAAAAAGGGAAATCCCCACGAAATCTTTTAACAGTCACAAACGATTTGGGGAGTGCTCTAACTTTGGTTAGAGTTTTAAGGCTAGACTTAGGATCTGAGAATCAAAAAGTTCAAAAAATATGGGCCAATGCAGTAGCGTGGTGGGTTGACTAAAATTCGGGCAAACTGGGGAGGCCATTTTAGAAGATTTAGATTCTGCCCCCCCCCTCTATGAAAAGTAAATATATCTTGTTCAAAATAAGGCGAGCACTAAAATGTTGGGGTGTTTTCTCTCTTTTTGGCCTAAAACTGCCATATCTAAGGTGTAAAAGAGAAAAGGGATGCCGTAACTAGTAATCTGAGGCGTCCCTTTGCACCCTTTGTCTTTCGGTGCCCCTTTGAAAAACCTCCGCTGGGGAGGTTTAGAAAAAGGTCTTTTATACCCCCTGCCATAACTTTTCCCTAGCGGGGATAAGAATTTCTAGCGTTATCACCATGTTTGAGTTATCAGGCATGAATTTCAAATGGGGATGCAATTTAAGTCGACTTTCCTGTGAGATTGAAATAAGGGTAATTTCCCACCGAGAACAAAATTTTTGGCCAAATTTTTCAGTCCCAATTATCTGGCACCAGATGCAGAAATTATCATTCGATACGCTAAAAGCTCTACAGGTCGAGAAAATTTTCAACGTCTGGAAGGTTTAGATTACGGAATTTTGTAAATATAAGACTGTGTCAAGGATTTTCCAGCGGGACGCCTTGTAATCCAGTCCACGACTTCGGAGATTGGTGGGTCCAACCGAAATAGATTTAGGTTTACACACGCAAGCTTAGTTGGACCCAACTGGCGAAAATAGCACTTCGAACCCTTCAAGATTCAAAAATTTTCTCCGTTGCCCAACCATGGTGGGCTTTGTCAATTTACTCAAATATACCTCAGCCCTCAAGCCGGGGCCCTTTTGGGACCCACCAATTGTCAAACAATTTTCTATATGCATAAGTCAAGATTACGTCATTTTTCCTATCGGAAACACCCGAAAAAACTGGAATTAGACCCCTGTGTATTACTAAAATAGAAAAACAGAGGTCAAATTCCTTCCAGATTTCGGGTGTTTCTTGACTTACGCGTATGAGAATGCCAAAAAACTGATTGACGACCAAACACACACCTATTTGAGGGCAAAAGTTAAATTTATATAACGGCATTTTGTCCATACCAATGGGTCTAAACGTGGTCAAAAACTGAATTTATCCAGAGAATATGAGCGTGAAAACTAAATTTTCTAAGCGTAATGGCGTGAAATCGAGAAAAATTGGCGTGATCGTAAATAAATCAAATTTTTCAGGCGTGGTGGCGTGAAATCGAAAAAAATTATCGTGATGGCGTGAATTTTGGGTCCTCTGGGGGGGGGGGCTGCTGTAACACAGGGGTGCTATTTTGTTTCTAGACTCTAATAAATAGCTAAAATCCATTCACCTCGAGGAGGGATTCAATCGTTAAATAATCAATGATTATTCCTTGAAAAGATCTTTCGGAAATAGTTTAAGAAAGACAGCGAAAAAATTAATATTTCAAATAAGCATCAAAAACAAAGTATGTATTATTATATTATGTAAATCAATGAGACAAAATTAAAATACTAAATTAGAAATATGCTATAAGAAATTAACGAGAGTAAGAAATGCAGAAAAACAACTTTCACAAATAATCGAATTATATATAGCTTAATACAGGCAATTCAAATTCATTTTTTAATTTTCCCATTACCCCGTCCCCCCGGTTTGTTTCAACACCCGAGAATAAAATAAAACTCTTCTTGATGAGTCAGCATATTTCCGGGTAAATGAGTGCCGGGTCGAACGTCCTTTAAAGGGTAAAAAGAATCATTAAAAAGCAATTGAGATCTGTAAGGGCTCCAAAGTACGAAAATTAAAAATTGAATCACTCAAAGGGTCATAAATTATTGAAATTTGGACTAAAAAATTTCGAACTTTGGCTTGGACATACCCTTGGGTAAGTTATGGCATGTCTAGAACATGAAAATTACCATAATTTTTGGAAAGCAAAGCTGACGTCAGCAAATAACTTGTTACTTAAATAACTCCAGTTTGGCAAATGGTAAAAATTCGAAATTTGGACTAAAGTTGCACCATTAAAAATTGCATCTTTAAAAGGATCATTTTGCAAAAGAGTTTTTTCAAATTTTGGCGTTGTCAGCAGAAATCAACATATCTAATACCAAATTTTGCAAGTGCTGACTCTCCAGTCAAACAAGTTTTTCTGACTTAAAACCTTTTGGTTTTCGCGTGGTTTTTCGCGAAAATGAGGGCATAAACATTTAGGTAACACCCCTATATACACCCCGTCATTTCGCAAACTTAGCCCCCCCTGGTCATATTTTGCGCTCTGTAGTAATACAGGATTTTGTCCTTAATATCAGTGACATAACACTTTTAGGGCTAATGCCATTTCGAATTTAATCCTATTAAAATATAATCCCCTAATATTACCCTAAAAATTTCAAAGTATAATTAAATGTATTACAAAATTACCAAATTTTAACTATACAAAAAAACATATGAATTTGCATGAATTATGTAGATACAATATGATATACCGTAATTTGGTCTAATGTTGACGTTGACATCCTTCATCAAATTCCGACACCCTTCGTGATAGGGGAAAACATCTTTTTTCAAACAACGGTTCCGACCTTCATTTTAATCCTACCTCTAAGAAGGGTATCAGAACTAGGTCACAGTTTGCTTCAGAGCAAACTGGTGCGACCGCTGTTTTACAGAGCAATTAACACTTTCTTCAGCAGTCAGTCAACAGAACAACATCCATCACAAATCATGTATGATACTTCATAAAAAATGAAAAACAGCACATGTAAAATGCAATAACTAACAATGTCGAAAATAATTGCAGAGGACCGAGAGAAGTTATAATTCAAAATTACTCGTACATCTAAAAACAAAGACTACCTCTGAAATCAAAACGCTTGCATCCTAGCTAACACGCTGAACTTTCTAAGCCACCGTACCATCCACCCATACCTCTCTGGGCCACCGTACACGCGGGATATCTCTTAGATATTTGCGTGGTTATCTCCCTAATATTCAGCCACCAAAAATGAAAATTAAAGATGGTAACTTAAGCTGCACGATTTCACTTTCGATTTCAACTTTCAACCTCCCGACTCCGTAAAACAAAAACACGACGGTAAAAAACCGCCTTCAGGCGGTCGATTACTTGAGGGATGTCGACATTAGACCAACTTACTGTACAAACTGTCTATAGTAAAAGAAAATTGATATGATCTTTATAGAATATCCCTTTCAATAAAGAAAAGAACCAATAAAACCACAATCTGAAAAGATTCATCTTGATTATCTCGTTGATTATTATGGTTATCATTACTTTATGGTTATTATGAAAAATTAACATAAAAATAATTAAATATACAAAACTCCGAAAGCGCAGCAAAACATACAGTATGTCCCGAAAAAGAGCTTTAAAACAATGTCCATGATGAAAATGGCCAAAAAATTAAAAATATGCTAAGAATATCACCCCCGTGGAATTCTGCTACTCAAGCTAAGAATGCCATTTTTAGAGCACTTTCAATTATAAATTGTCAATTACCCCCAAGTAAGGCTCACTCTTTTTACAAAAATGCCATTTTATGCTTGAGACATATGTACTAAATGTTAGAATCTAGTTTCAATTAGGATACTAACCTAAGAATGCTGTAAGAATATTTTAGAATGATTTTCCCAAAAAAGTTAAGAATATCCATGATGAAATGGATTTACATCATTCTTATAAAAAAGCGTGCAATTGAGATCAATTAATGAATACTTAAAGGTATATAATACTTTTGAGAAAAAAAAATATATATACAATTTTGATGCGCATTTTCTCCGCTCCATAATGAGTAACAAACCACGCTACACTTTTCAGTCAACTTTTAAGCAATAAGTTTATTATTCTCACAACCTACCAAGACCAAACATTGGGCTTTTGCAGAAATACTCCGTGCCCCCCCCCCTGTTGAGGATATCGGATATCCAGGGGGTTAACAATTTTTGTTCAAAAGTGGATATTCAGGGGTTAAATATCTACAAGGGAGCGGATATCCAGGGGGGGGTAAAGTGTTTTTTCAAGTAAAAAATACGATATCCGGGGGTAAGCATCTTTATAAGAGAGGATATCCAGGGGGTTGAGCTCTTCAACAGTTGGGGTAAATTTTTTTTTCTGGAAAAGCCCATATAATTCGAAAAATGAAAAATTCAAGATAAAAAAGCGTCAATGCTATTTCGGTAGCAATATTCAATTAAAAAAATATCCATTCAACAACAACAAATTTATATTCAACAATCTCATTTTCATATTCAAGAAGAAAAAAATCATTCAAGAAAAGAAATATTCATTCAAGAAAAAGTAAATTACGATTCTAGAAGCATGGCTTTTTATATTCAACACTACTAAAATTTGTTCAAGGAAATGAAAAGAGGTCCAAGTCGCATAGTGGACGGATCTTCATATAAGTTAGCATATTAGCGACATACCTATAAGTGTAATAATATATTAAAGTGTAATACGGTGTAATACTGTAATATTGTAGCTTATTCTATCATATTATATAAGAAAACTCTTTTTTCGCGCCAGGATTGGGAAAAAGCTACAATGCGAAAGGAAGGCTAAGCATCCAACAAAAACTTTTTTCAATAGTCTGTCTGGAAAACTATCTGTTCCCTAACATTGAACAACCTATTTCCCGGGTTCAAAAACCAAAATATTTGCTAAAAGAGAGTTATGTAGAGTTTTTCCATCACAGCGCTTATTAGGGGAGAATTTACCAAACATTCATATCTGACAGGGTCCACTTTTCAAACTCCAGCGGCTCTACTGGCCGTCAAGGTTAGTGCCCTCCTTCTCTCCTTAGCCAGGGGGCACCTTCTTCTTGACATTTGATTCAGTATTATACTAAAAATTGTTAGGGAGTTTGATATAACGAACTACTACGCTTATATTACGTACTTGAACAATCTCCTCAATATGTAGAACTATATGAAGACCAGGCCACTTAAAATCACTTGCCCATATTTTTTCTTGCACATATAATTATCATTCTTGGATAATTTTTTTATCTTGATGAACCAATTTTTGATCTCTTGAATATGAAAATGAAATTGTTGAATATAAATTTTTTTTGTTGAATATTGCTACCAAAAACCGACCATAATTGAAGCCCCCAGCGGATGCAATACTCAGCGGCCAAGCAAAAATGATTTTCCACAATCCCGATTTTTTAAATAGTGTTAAAAAATCGGGGGAATTTCACACAATTGGAGTGAAATAGAAAATTAATACATTCGCCTATAAGATTTTTGAGATTCATGCAATCACGCAAACCACTGGTTCTCAAACTGTCAATAAGGAAATACCGTTTATTAACAAACTTCATGCACAAGGAGGGCAATAACCCCCACAGAACTTATTCATAGCATTATCAAAGGAAAGGATTTTACCATCTCTAATCATTTGTTGAATAGTTATAAAATCTGGCGAGAGTTGAGTGTCACCGTCCTCTTTAACGTTAGGTTCCTGCAACATTTGTGTGGACGGATCTGTAAGGTCACAGCTTTCAGATTTGGCGGCTGATGCCTTTTCCTTATAATTTACCATGATATAATGTGTTGTACAACGCATGGCAACGTCAGACTCGTGGCCTTCAATTAGAGACAATGATGCGTCTCGGATAGCGTTATTTGCAAGGAAAATAATTACAGGCCATTCAAATCCTGACACTGACAGAGAATCTGTGACTAATATTCCTCCTTCTTTCAAAATATCACATGGATTTGAGCTTTCTTTATTACTGCAATGCTGGCTACGGAAAACTTTCACATTCTCATCCTTTCTCGCTCTTCTGATTTCATCGACCAAGGTGATGACATTTTTCTCGTTAATGATATCAGCAACAACCAAAATTCCTTTTTTTGTTGATTTTCGAGCAATATGCAAGGCGTGAGGAACACTTTCTGTAAAGACAGGGTCAGGCCCTCTTGGGAGATTTCTCGAAGTCGCACTCAATCCTGAAGGATAGCGATAATATCTTTCGTCAGCTGAATACTTCGAAGTTTTCACAATACTCTCACTATTTCGTAGATTCAACGATAAGCGGAGGATTTCGAACTCATCTTGAAGTTGCTCCTCTTTCTTTTCATTTAAATTCGACGCATTTGGAGCTATCCAGATGTATTCGACGCAGTTGGGTAATCTATCGATAGTTTCTTTATGGATATCCCATTCGTCCAAGAAAAGCGCTTTGATATTATTCATTGAAATGAATTTCATAATATCTTCGTCCAAGCCCTTAAACAAGTCAATGCAAAATTAAAGTTGTATTAGTCTGTCAGTATTAACTTAACGATCACAGTCGCTTGTTTCCTATTGATTCGTGCCAAGAACAGAGTATTTGCGAGTAATTTGGCTTTCTCTGAAATTCGACCTGTGAGGACGGTTTGTATAATTTTATAACGTTTTACTCATTATCGTTACTTTTCAAGCTAAGGTTTATCGGACAAAACGGGAAAAAGAGAATCATATCACTACTTACATTTCTTGTGGTTCTAACAATAATTCCATGTGGATCCAGTAATGATTTCAAGTTCCAGTAAAACAAGCTGCCTTTTTCAGAATGTCGAAATTGACAAACGTACATGATATGATCTTTGAAAAAGCCATCTTGACTCAATAATCGAGCTTTCTCTTGAAGTAGAAAGCTCTTCCCTGTGCTAAATCCTCCACATACAACGAGTCTGTTATATCGAAAGTCGCTGTCGGAAAACACTTGAAGTTGATTACTGGAATAAAAAACGATATTATCTTTCGTTTTAATTGATTCAATAACGTTAGTCATGTAATCTACCAAGTTTGATGATGTAATTGGAGTTGAAGCGTGAATGGTAAAAACGATGATGCGTAAAATATTCTTCAATTGATCAAGAGAATGATTTTGTTGGATTGTTGGAAAAGACTGCAGTGTACTTTCCAACCATAATTTAATGTCAGTATCCATACTTATAATGTGTTGCGTGTCTGGCAACGTGTCATTTTCTTCAACACATATCGCCGGAAAAAATGTCCAACCGGGTCCAAGTTGATCGCCAAAATATTCCTCCAGTACGTTATGGTATCGGTTAATCTGCTCAAATACTATAGACGAAGTGATTCGCATTTTGACCTCAACTCCGATGATAAGTTTTCGTTCCCATGAAATAATAAGAAAGTCACATTCATAATGCATTTTTTTACTGATGTTTTTTAAAAATGTAGGTGATGATAGAATAACTATATCTTGCAAAATATCATCATTCTTAATTGAATGAAGCTGATTGTAAAGCCATTGCTCAATTCTTACACCTCTGTACCATAATTTCGAATTAAAGAACCAACTCAAAATGGGATCTTCTGATGGTGATTTTCCTAGAACTCTGTTAACTTCTTTCTTGACAGATTTAGAGGAAAGGATGCCATAGATCTCTGAATTGGTGGTGTTAATGTATGGCATTATTCTAATTTTGCATTCGCCGATGAAGTTATCGGAAATTGTAGGTGGTAAGTCAATTTCATCAATCTCCTTTAAGATCAGGTACATTACTTTTACGTTTAAAGTCCAATGTTCAAATTGAATTCCGTTTAGCATGGAATTAGATTTTATATTCTGTGTCAGAAGAAAACTTTCCAACTCTTTAGTAAACCAATAGTTTGGCTGTTCGCTTTTGAGATTCTCCATCGTTCTCAGAATATCATGTACAATATCATCACCGAGGAGTGAATCTTCTCTCCATCCTGTAAACACAGGTGGAATAAACAAAGGATCGTGCTTATTAGGATTGAAAAGAAAAGTTTCACCGTATTCTCTTTCCAGAAGATAATCCGCAGCTTGGAGAGGATCTTCGAACGTTTTCGCATTACCGAGATTGAACTGTTTAGTTTGCCTGCCTAAAATTGGATGAGTGCTACTGAGAATTTGTTGATGAAGTGATTTTTGTGGTGAACATTTTGTTGAGTCGATGGTACGATATTTTAGTCGAGCCAAGTTTTGAGCAAGGAACACATCAGAAACTGCTTCTGTTTGGAAAGATAAGAAGTAAAACATTAATTTGCTATTCGTTTCTCTTATAACTCCTTTTAAAATTAATAGTATAACGGATCCATATTGAGCTCAGCTTCAGTATTTTTGTAGCATTAGTGGGAAATACGTCCAAAGGCCCAGTAAGTCTTAGAAACTTTTCGAAAATTAACAAATTTTGAATTGAACGCTTCAATTTTATCAAGCTTAATATTGTTGAAAGGTATTTCTAAAAATCTTAAAAAATTGGCAAGGCAAGTCGCCAAAGGCTATTCGGGAAGAAGCTGATTCTAATAAATTTCGTAGTCATAGGCAAAACTGCAAGGGAAAATAAGGGGTAGAGAAATAGCTTATTTTCAAAAGTCAAAATAAACGAAAATGATTGGTACCATCTGATAGAGCATGAAATTCTGAGCAAAAAATTGTAATTTCCACAATTCTCGATCCAAGTTGCAATTTACTTCTAGTTTGGTCTATTGTCAAATTTCTACAATCAGTGCCATAACATATTGGCACTTTTCGCTAATTTACCATTTTTCGAAAATTGAAGTTCGAGCGAGAATGTCAATTTCGGGCCTTCAACTTGATTTCAACGATTATTTCGATCTAGGAGGGATTTTTTGGTTTCTAGGCTATATTTCAAGCCCTACTGGACCATTTTTGAAATTTTGGATCCTCAGATTCTTAAGAGTCTTAAGTCTAGCGTTAAAACTCAGAGTTAAAACTCTACCCTTCGAACCTACTTTAGAGCACTTGCAAATCGCGGTGGGTTTCCTTTTTGTGCCAAGTTTTTCGTCACTGATTGTAGTCTCCCAAAGTTGTCGATAAAATATTTTATTTTTTATGTTTCAAATCTAAATTATTATATCTCTAGTACTTATTTTTTCAAGCAATCGGGTCTTTTCCAATACTTGTCGCCCGGGGGGGGGGGTACTTAGGCAAAAATAGGTGCTGGGTATGTGCGGACGGTAAGGGTCGGGTTTTTCACCTTTCAAAGTCTCTCTAAGGGTTGCAAAAATCAGGAAATTTCAGAGTAGTCTCTCTAAGGGTGGGAAAAATCACGATTTTTAGAAAAAAATTTTGATTTTGAGAGAAAAAATTACAAAAAAGTCTCACTAAGGGTAGGAAATTTTTGAAAATCAGAGAAAATTTTTCGAAAAAGTCTCTCAAAGGGTTTCACTAAAATTTGGTCTCTCTAAGGGTCGGTTTTCGGAGGTCCCGTCCGCACATACCCCTCATTCACCAACCCTAGTACCCCCCCCCCCCGGGACTTTTCGTCATATTTGATATATTCCTCTCTTTGTAATCATTACTTTGACAATACTAGCTAACCTTAGCCGATCTTGTCTTTTTTAGTCTTACACACAGGTTGCTTCTACCCTACCTTTAAGACAATACAGGGTGTCCCGAAAAAAAGTATCGAGTCGTACCACTTCTATAGAAAGAAAGTTCTTGTGTGTGTTTCAATAAATTTGCAATGTTTATCAAAGTTTCTCTCTGTGTCATATTAATTACCATGAGACATCTTTTATGAATAAATTTTACAAAAAACAATTATATATATTTTTACATTTTGTTAAACACACGCAACAACTTTCGAACTAAAGTCTGTCCAGATATAATTGGCAGTGGAAACAAGAATGCCTGTAACTTTTGATAGTCAAATATAATTATGGAAATTTTTTTTGCTTGTTTCAGAGAATCAAAAGCGCTATATTTGAATGTATTTTTGGTTGAAAAATTCTCGATTTTTAGCGGTTAAATTTGCGATTGTAAAAATTGAGCTTTTTTTCTACTTATGCTATAACGTTCATTTTTACACCAGTGGTAGTTCAACCTTGGGTTAAGAATTTTTTTAAATTTCAAGGCGAACAGAAAAGTACTTCGGAAGATATGGGACCCGAAATACCCCTTGGTAGCACTTTTCTGTGAAATATCGTATCTCCAACTTATTACTAAAATTTCGACGTGCAATTAGCATACTCTCGGGTACCTAATAGCCGTCCCCCCCGCTAATTAATTTTTCGAAAATTGTCCACCCAGGACATTCTTATTCCACCCCCCCCCCGCTTATTGATTTTTGAAAAATGTTTTTGAAAGTTCCCTCCTTTGTCCTAATTCTGCTGTATTAGCCTCCTTTTCAAAAGTTTTCCACCCAGGACATTTTTATTCCAACCCCCCCCCGCTTATTAAGTTTTGAGATTTTTCCAACCACCCCTCCCCCCCCCGCTTATTCCAACACCCCCGCTTATTGATTTTTGGAAAAATGTTTTTGGAAGTTCCCTCTTTTGTCCTAATTCTGCTGTATTAGCCTCCTTTTCAAAAGTTTTCCACCCAGGACATTTTTATTCCAACCCCTCCGCTTATTAAGTTCGAGTAAAATGGCAGTTTAGTACAATAGCGTTTAGTATGATATAAACAAGACATTATTGTACCATTATTTTGGTAATAAAAGAGATGACAAAAAAACAACTGATAAATAACTTTATCTTATCTCTATAAGAAGATAACTATGAGATGGACACAAATTTCTAATAGTAGACTAAATTTTGCTTCAGTATTTGATCGTTCTTCTGCGGTGGCACTTTAATGAAAATTATGGCTAGTTGTAGCATTAGTGAGAAACACGTCCAAAGGCCCAAGAAATCTTACAAATTTTTCAAAAATTAACAAATTTTGAATTTAATACTTCAATTTTATCAAGCTTAAATATTCTCAACTTCAGTTGAGCTAGAATCTCAGAATGTTTGTGAGTTTGTGAGTTTGTCCACAAACTTTGGAGCAGCGTAGAGAGCGGGATAATTGGTTGACGGTGCTGAAATTTGGCACACGCCCTCCTTATGTTAAAACTTAGGGGTAGTTTTTTCATTTTTTTTAATTTCGCGAGTTATTCCCATTTTACCGGAATTTTGTTATTCCCATTTTACCGGCTTATTTAACGTCATAAAAGTCAGAATAATTGACGTCAAAAATATTTTTTAACTTTTCAAGTGTTAATGCCTTAAAATTTTTTACTTGAATTTTTGCAATTTAGACATTTCATTCCGATTTTGGTTTATTTCTGAAATTGCCTACGACTGAGCCTTCTCTAATCCTGCTAAGTATCCATCTAGGTTTACAATCGAGCCTTCCCTTTCCAGTGAACGATCGCCACGTAGGCTTATCAAGTTTACAATTTAGCCCTGCCTTATTCCGAGTAACCATCACTTTTGGATTACAATTTTAAAGCCTTCCCTAGTCCTGATTACTCATCACCCTATGGGTTTACGACTTAGCCATTCACCACAGGTTTACAATCGGCCTTCTCTTATCCCTAGTACCCATCGCCCTTTTAAAAAAAGTGTTTACAATTGAGCCTTTCACTTTCACACGTATACTGAAGTTGAGCCCAGTGCTTAGCACGTTACAGTTTTTGAAAGGTTATTTTCAAAAATCTTTAAAAATGAAGGAGAAAATTGGAGAAAATTGGTACTGAGAAATTCAATTTTGGTTAACTGCCTTGGGTTTTAGTATTTCTGTTTTGCTGCATTATTAGCCCGGGGCACTCGCTTTCTAAACGACAAAATGTGCCACCAAAAAAATGGCTTTCAAAATCGGAACCCTACAGTGCAGCCCTTACCGAAAGTTTCTGACCCTTACAGTGTAATTAGATTTCATATCTTATTTTGCTGAAGTGAGATGTTGACACAATACGTGCAAAACAAATCAAAATGGGTGCGAGTCAAAACTATAAAGATACATCAGATTTTTACTGTAAAACTTGCAATTCAGCAGTCCCCAAACACACCCTTACAGTGTATCCTTACAGTTAGACCAGCGGCCGAGGTAGTGAATTGTGTCACTTCGTAGGGCACCCCTTAGATCAGGGCAAATTTTTGATATTATGCTCCTAATAGGGTGTAGAATTGACAAAAAAAATTTGCCCTTCGAATCTCCTGCAGTTTTCGAGTGAATCGATTTTTAGTTAATCGATAGAACTTATCAAGGGTCCCCCCTTTACTAACGGTTTTTTCGAAGTCTGAAAATCAAATATCTGATGCTACCAACTGATTCAGCTTGAAAAGTAGATAAAGAAAATGGGGTTATTTTTTAACTTTCGACCACCTGGTGCCGAGAAACGGCATTTTTAAGGCGAAAAATCGACGTTTTGGGCGTTTTCCGATGACGTCAGCATTTTCCTAGAAGCATTTTCAGAAAAAATCACTCCCACGGCTGGATAGCCCTGAATTAGTAGTATCCAAAAATGGCATGGTTTGTTAACTTTTTATGTCTAAATCTCGAGATAATTCATTTTTAAGGTGCGTAAATATGCTGAAAAACTGCTGACTCAGCAAAAAATATCGATAATTTTCAATATTTAAACCAAAATATCTCGAGATTTTGACATCGAAAGTTAACAAACCATACCATTTTTGGATACTACTAATTCAGGGCTATCCAGCCGTGGGAATGATTTTTTCTGAAAATGCTTCTAGGAAAATGCTGACGTCATCGGAAAACGCCCAAAACGTCGATTTTTAGCCTTAAAAATGCCATTTCTCGGCACCAGGTGGTCGAAACTTAAAAAATAACCCCATTTTCTTCATCTACTTTTCAAGCTGAATAAGTTGGTAGCATCAGATATTTGATTTTCAGACTTCGAAAAAACCGTTAGTAAAGGGGGGACCCTTGATAAGTTCTATCGATTAACTAAAAATCGATTCACTCGAAAACTGCAGGAGATTCGAAGGGCAAATTTTTTTTGTCAATTCTACAACCTATTAGGAGCATAATATCAAAAATTTGCCCTGATCTAAGGGGTGCTCTACGAAAACCATTTTTAAGGCCTTTTCTGAACCTTGGACGCTGGCCTAAGTGTAGCTAATGACATGGGTCGGACCATATGAATATCCCCCAGGATGTTTAGACAGATACTTCCCGATTGTTCTTTTTTTCGATTTTGTTTTGATAGTAATTTCGATTTTAGCCTGGGAGCAGAATCGAGAAATAGCAATTTTGCTCAACCCAGAAGGTGAATGGGATTGTTATACATTGCTGGAACGGAAATGTTATGCTGATTACGGAAACCCGGGTCTTAAAAAGTCTATCCTGGACAAAATTGTAAACGAGGTTGGAGTTTGTACTCCGTCGCGGTGTTTTTTCGATTTTACGTTTTAGAAAAATGCTTTTAAGGGTTTTAGAATTCCATTTTTTATGCAAAATACTGTTGATAGAATGTTTTAACAGAGAAAAATTCAAAAATTTCGAAAGAAATTTTTGCACTCCATTTTGGAGGATTTTTTTCGAAAAATCGATATTTTTTCTTAAAATTCGTCAAAAAATAGTCTATAAACCGCTGAAATTATGTCAAAATAAGTCCAAAAATACTTTCCTGCTGAAAATACTGTAAAATAATAAGAAAGTATAACAAAATAAAGAAAAATCTGCTCAAAACGCTTTTTTATACTCCCCCGTTGGTGTTTTTATTTATTGAAAAAACGAGATTTTTGGTTTGAAAAAAATATAACATTTTCTAGCTTTTCCTTTGATCAACGACGGGAAATCCTATCTTTCTCTTAGAATCATTTTTCTCTAGCACAAAATGCTATATATTCTGAAAAATGACCCTCCTTAGCTGGGGTTTACAGTCAAAATTCAGTTATTTTACTTGAAATTCAGTCATTTTACTTAAATAGATTTTAGCCTCGTTTAGGCTAAAAACTCGTCCCCAGACCCCAAAAATGATAATTTTCAAAAAATAAAAATATATTCCCAAAATATTTTCCCAAGGAACAAGGGTGCAAAATTTCATCTAAATCGGACAATTTTTGAAGTCTCCAACCTGCCCCAAAGTTTTAACCTCGTTTTAGGACTAAAAATCGTGACCACGCCCTTAAAAATGAAAAACATCTCCAGGGAGGATCAAGTGTACAAAATTTCAGCAAAATTCGACCATTCTTTAAGTCTCCAGCCCTTGAAGACATTTTATAAACGTTTTGACAATATAAATTCCTCAGCCAAATTTCTTTGTTAATAAATCACAAATCCTATGTTTTAAATGTTATCTATAAAGGGATGTCTTTTATCCGGGGGGGGGGGGTACTGACTTTGACGGCCGACAGGGACGTGCCGCTTGACAAGTGGACCCTGTCAGATATGAATGTTGGATAAAATTGGGACCCTTTCAGAACAAAAAACCGACATGAAAATTAGTAAATTTGTGACTCTTCTTTGTCAGATATCTTCAAAGAGCCTAAATAGGGGACCCAATAGGGCAGGGGACTCAATTGTGTCTAAGTGCCCCCCGTCTTTTATCAAGTGAAGTATCTGAACAATTTTATAGACAATGAATGAAATGTCTCAAACAATGAAAAACTAATGACTAATCACGGCATGGAAGATAATTAGGTAAATGTAGAGTACCTGTTTCCTTTTCTAGTTTAAGTTTTTTTCTCGAGGGTTCCGCTTCAAGTTTTTCCCCAGGCTCCTCCTTACTGTCCGATTCATAATTGTCATTCATTGAAACCGATTTGTTAGAGTCATCGTATGATTGTACTTCTATTGGACTAGGGTGGTTGACAAATTTGTGAACATGTTCTTCTGATGGAAACTGGTGAAGATTGCAAGCCATTTGATCTTTTTGAAAAAAAGAAAACATTGTTTTTTAATAGACCTCATCGGACTTTTTGGTTTTTCTAAAAATAGGATGCATTGTAGGATTGTTTCGAGTGTATTACAATTAATGACATTAACTTTTACATGTTAAGGCAGCAATTAGAAAATCCACTTCCATTTTATTTTTATCTTTTTAAGTCAGTGGTAGAAAATTTCAAATTCACTGATGCTGGTGGTCATTATCAGTCACGAAAATCGCTCAATTTTGGTATACTGCAATTGCGGTAGTTTTCATTCGTGTTCAACCTACAAAGTAACAAAGACTTATAACGTCTACATGTAATAGTGATGGTCGACAAAGATAAACAAGCTTCGACTGTAAAAAATTGTACGAGAAGAAAGCTTTTTTTATTAAAAGAACTTGATCTACGGAGAAAATATTTAGTCTGTGCGTTAAAAAGATATGATCAATTATGTACAAAAATTGCCTGTTTTCTCCTTGAATCTTGCATTCTGTCTCTATTAGGGTATGTAAAAAATGTTAAAGTGAAGTTTATACTGCAATTGCAGTAAAAAATTACTACCGCAATTGAGGGATTTTCCGGACTGATTATTCAGTTCAAACACTTCCAAATAATTTCCAAATAAAATAAGCTGTTTCACAGAATTTTCCTCAAAATTCTTGAAAATGTTACTGGCAAAATGAAATGCATGGAGAAAATCGTTATCGTTGCCTTAGAATATTGGAATGTTTCAAGGGGTTTGAAGTCACTGCATGATTTGCTTTTTTGATTGCATAAATGTATGAAAACTAGTAGTGAATTATAAATTAGTGATATTTTTGTAAAAATGGATTTTATTTTTTACCACTTTTAGTTATGACATCCTAAACTATCAAAAAGTCTATATTACAATGTCACGTTTACTGTAATATTTTAAAACTACAGAATCAAAACAATGACGAGAAAGACTACACTATTACTAAACTGCCTACACATCAGCGTTATTGCTTTTATGACTTCATGATTATGAAGTAGGGTCTTTTTTCAAAGGATACGTTTGTTGAAAAATTCTGGAAAGTTCTTTTAAAACTTATCAAATTATTTTCAGTTTAAAAGCCCTGTATGAAATACTATGTGTTACCCTTTTAAATACCACTTTAATACCCCTATGTTATTAAGTCCATGCTACGATGCTACTCTTTTACAGCTTTAGTTTTTTATTTTTGTTATTTTACCTTGTGAAAAGTTGTATTGAGCAGTTATCTTTGTACTTTTTATGGTCAAATCTGAAAGCGACAGTCGAATTCAACAAAATCTGAGTTTTTCTGAAAAAATCATGAAAAATCGCTACCAGACCCACTCAAATTCATCAAAAACATCAACCAATTCAACTTAAACATCACCATAACCATCCATCATGACGTCCACGAGGAATAGAAATACACCAAATCCGCTTTGCAGTCCTTCACCCTGTGCTGACGACCAAAACGAAGAAAGTCTAACCTGCTCGAAGTGTAATCGACTAGTTCACTACATTTGTACAAGGCCTACAACCCTACATGATTGCAGTCTGTAAAGACGGGAGAAGAACTGCGAACGCATGAAAATACGTGTGTCAAAATTGTGTGAAAGTAAATAAAGATCTTTTGGTCCTCTCTCCTCAACCTGGACCTCAACCTCAACTCAAAATTAAATGAGACGATTAAAGAAAACGAAAAGACAATTAAGAAATTGAAGTCTAATGAACAACACCTTCTTGAGGTTATTGAATCTCAAAAAAAGAGCTCACTAATCTCGAGAAGAAATTGTCTAATGACCCGGCGTTTCATACTGTCGAATATGTATAGAGTAAAAGAAACGGAAATCTTATCATCATTGAAAGAGTAATGTAAAAAATCGTATGCCGCAGCCACTTCTGCCAATGTCCAAGTGCCTAATGACAATATCAAGACCGCCGTTAAAGAGTTCCACGAGGAGGAGGCAGCAGAAAAAAGGGATAAGATCAGAAGATCAAAGAACATCATCATCCATGGTGTTGAGGATCCAAAGACAGAGGATGCTACCAAAAAAGATGAAGCATGGGTGAAAACACTCATCGAAAAGCTCCACGTCAAGGTTAACATCAAGTATATCTCAAGAATAGGTAAATCAGTAGAGCGTCCCCTCATTGTTGCTCTGAACAGTGAGGAAGAGAAAATGATTGTTTTTGGAAATCTCCCAGCGCTAAAAGGAATTGATGCCTATAAGGGGATGAGCATTTGCCAAGATCTAACTCCAGCTGAAAGAAAAAAGTACAAAGAGGCGGCAGAAGATGCTAAGGTACGAAATCAAACCGAAAAAGATGGAGTCTGGAGAGTACGGGGTTTTGGAAAAAACGGATTCAGTGTAAAGAAGATAAACGCCAAAGATCGGCAATAAACCAAACACGAAAAAAGACGTAAAAAAAAGAAAGACGAACAAACTAACGAACGAAAAAACCTTAACATACTATATACTAATGCAGACCAACTAACTAAAATAAAGAAAAAAGAACTAAATGAAGTGATTTCAAAAGAACAACCAAAAGAACATATCATTGCAATTTGTGAAGTAAAACCGAAACATTCGAAAAAAGAACGTCTCATACAAGACTACCACATTGAAGGCTACTCCGAACCCTACGAAACAAATGCCTTAAATAATGTTGGACGTGGAATCATCGTTTTGACACATAAATCGATCAAAAATGTAGTCGAAGTGACAGCCAATAGTGAATTTCAGGAGGTATGCTCAAACTCAAAGGAGCGGATTCTTTGCTTTTCGGATGTATGTATCGAAGTCAAAAACAGCAAAAAACAATACAGCACTTAATCTTCTTCTGAAGGAAATAGCAATGAATAAGAAATACAGTCATAAGTGTATCGTCGGAGACTTCGACTATAAGATATCAATTGGGAAAATTGGTCAACTCCTCCCGATGACACGAAGGAAGACGAACAATTTCTCGAAGCTTTAAGAGACTCCTTCTTTTACCAACACGTCGATGTACCAACAAGAGCTAGAGGTACCGATACGCCATCACTTATTGACCTGATTCTGACAAATGAAGAAAGCTAGGTTAGCAACATAATCTTTCACCACTTTTCATAAAAGTGATCACAGTGTTCTATCATTTACGTTCGAATGTTACCTTGAAACAGAATGCATTGGCAACTCTACCGACTTTTATCTCTTTTCGGAAAAAAAAACCTTTGCGAATTTTCTTCTTCGGCTTTGGGCTTTTTTTTTAGATAGTGATTGGTCTTAGACTATAGCATAGTCTAGATCAATAGGTACAACTTCGGAACAGAGAAATAGAGCTATTTACGCTACTGCGAGAAACAAAGTTACAAGAAAGATCAGACGAACAAAAAGAAGCCCTAAGAAGTTTTGGAAGGATATCCGGAACTCAATGAAGACCAAATCGGGAATTTCCCCTCTTCTCCTTGATCCAAATGATAAATCATCACTTTGTTTTACTGATGAGGATAAAGCTGATATCCTACAAGATCAATTTTGCAGTGTTTTTACGAATGAACCTGCTGGATCACTACCTGAGTCTCCATCAAGAATAGATACAACTGTAGCATTCGATCTAACAATCGACATGTTCAGAAAGGACCTAAAAGGTTTGAATCCTAGTAAATCGCTAGGACCTGATGAGATTCACCCAGTTATGCTGAAAAAGCTGGCCTTTTACATAGCCGGTCCTTTACATACTATCATGACCAAGTCCTTCGTAGAAAGTAAACTACCCCTGATGATTGGAAGACTGCACATGTGTCCCCGATCTAAAAGAAAGGAAAAAAGAACCTTGCAGAAAATTACAGGCCTGTTAGTTTAACATCAGTTGCGTGTAGAGTAATGGAAAGAATCCTAAAGAAACAAATAATGGAACACCTCACGAATGAGAAATTGCTATCAACCAAACAACATGGGTTAATGGGTAAGCGATCGACAGTGACACAACTACTTCACTACTTAGATAAATGTGCAGACTCAATATCCAATGATAAGGTTGTTGAGGTAATCTATTTCGACTTCGCAAAGGCATTTGACACCGTTCCACATCGCAGATTACTAAGAAAACTCGAAGCGTATGGTATCAGAGGAAGGGTACTTGGTTGGATGAAAGCATTTTTGTCCGATCTTACCAATATGTGAAGGTCAATGGAAAATTATGTAAGAAATGCCAGGTGCAAAGTGGTGTACCACAAGGAAGGTGTCTTAGGTCCACTCCTTTTCGTTATTTACATCAATGATTAGCTGAAGTTACCAACTCAGAAATGTTCCTCTTTGCTGATGACACAAAGCTTGTTGAAGAAATAAATAAGGCTGAAGATTCAATTAGACTTCATCACGATATCGGTCTGATGACTGGTTGTTGAAATTCCATCCTGACAAGTGCCACGTGTTAGGGAAATTCTGGAAAATTCAACATGCACATCCTTACGAGATCGCTGGCTCTGTCCTAGAACATGTTGGTCAAGAGAAGGATCTTGGAGTGATTATTGATAGTGAATTGAATTTCGAAGAACACATCTACACCAAGATCAAGAAGGCTAACTCGATAGTTGAATTGATTAATAGACTCGGGTAAATTAATGCGTGTCCAAATTTTCGTTACTCTTTCGGACCCATCATCACCCCTCTTAGCATAATAAATTATACCTTTAAAGAAGCGCAATACGATGTAGAACATGAAAATCGGTGTTACTTAAATTCAGGTTTTGCCAATTTTGCGAAAAACCGCAAAAACCAAAAAATGCTGACGTCAGCAAAACTTGTTTTTTAAATAACTCCAGTTTGGCTAATGGTATAAACATGAAATTTGGACAAAAGTTGCATATCATTAATAAAAACATTTTTGCATAATTTTTTTTTTAATTTTGCTGTCGTCAGCAGAAATCAGCAATATACGAAAATTTGCAATAAAGTGCAGACATCAGCAAAATTTCAAAAAAAATTTTTTTCAAAATGATCCTGCGCATTAATTTACCCGAGGAAGCTTCGACTTCCTATCTCCCGAGATGCTCCGCACACTTTTCATTGCATTTGTGAGACCTCACCTTGAGTACCCGCAAGCTGTTTGGTCTCCACGGCTGATCAAACACTCTGATGTAATTGAAAGTGTCCAACGTAGGGCCACAAGACTTGCCGGTGGTTATAGAAACCATTCATATGAAGAACGTTTACAAGTCATGATCCTACCCCGCCTCAAGATCCGGCGTAAAATTGGGGACATGGTGGAAGTATATAAACATCTTAATGTCTATGATAAATCTTCCCTATGTCAGAAACTCGTTCTTCGAAATCGACCTCAACGTAAGCACAATCTCGAATTAAAGAGAAATTTCTCTGAAGACGGCATTAAAGGATACCAAACGAATTCACTTTACTATAGGAGCATTGATACTTGGAACGGTTTGGCAACCAATGTTGTAAATGCACCGTCCGTAGGGAAATTCAAACTAGAATTGACAAACGAATGGAATGATAAGATCTTTAAATTGTAAAGATGTAAGATTGTTTCATAGAGTTCAATAAACCTGTGAAATACACTTCAATAAATTAAAAATTACAAAATCGACTACAAGTGACTTTTTTAATATGTCTTTTAATTTTTTCAAAAACCTCTTTTTGGCATTATTGTCAAGACTCACTGGCAATAAATTTTAGGTGAAATGTAAAGGTCGTATTAGTTTGTTTTTTAAATTCTGTATTAATAATGGAGTCGTCGATTTCTTGTACATTTTGAAATCGCTTTGCGAAAACAGAACGCTCGTTCCGCAAGCCTTTTTATGTTGATTTGTATAAGATTCCCATTTCAGTCTAGCAAAAAGTTAATTCTTATTTCAGAAAAAAGACTATAATTTGTCTGCGTACGCGGGACGTAAATTTGTATATGTTCGAGAAATGCAACCGATTTGGTTCACGAAAATAAAGAAAAGTCGACTTTGCTCTGAATTGAAGAATGGCACCTGTTAGCCACCGAAAAGAAGCATTTACCTTGTAAATTTTATTGAAAATTAATTTTAGTAAAACTTTGGCTCTGTTTTTGTCGTTTTTTTTTTGAAAATTATACATATTTTTGAAAAAAGTAAAAGTCTTTCTAAAATTATATCGAGTTTGACTATCCCATCGAGTGTGAGATGTTTGTTTTTCTGTCGTTGCTGCTACTTTCACTTTTGCATACTTGCGAAACAAAGATGGCAATTTTTGTCAAGGCAGGATCCTGCTGATTTTTTAAGCTAGAAGGCATCTTTTGCTTGTAAAATGACGTTGCTGTTGCTCGCACTTTTACTCGAGTATCATTCTTCAGGTTTTTTACCACTTCCTCTGGGAGAAGAGAGCTGTCTTGCTAATGTGATAATGTGTGGCTGTTTTTTTTTTGTTGTCAACTGAAATTTTTGAAAAATGGTCTGACAGATGGTTGTTTACATTATGGCATCCATACTCCATGGCACATTTTCGTAAAAGCGTTTACTCAAATACGTTAAACCGTATTGAACGATTGAAGCTATCGAAAAAATTAAGCACAATAACATAACGAACCCAAATAACGTGGAAATTACCATAGAAGTCACAGGCGGGCGAAATTTCTTTTTGCCTTTTCCGGGTATTCCACATTCAAATAATGGATTCTAGAAGAAGGGGAAGGAGAAGATTCTAGTGGGTGACGTTTTTGTGAGAAAAGTTCTACTTGGATATTTTAAAATCAGGTCATTTTGAGTGGTATGTGTTAACTTTTTTATCATTTTCAACGGGGCCATTTCTTAACAACAATATTCCAGTGGGGTGAGCAAAGCTGCTACAGGTTCACCAAATTGAAAATTCCAGACTTTTGGTCTCAAAAACCATATTCTTTCCAGATTCCAACAATAAAGATTTAGTTATAAGCGAAACAAGCAGAAATTTTTTGGAATTTCAGATGCCAGGATAAAAATTTCCTATTTCTGGAAAGTTTACTATAAACTTAATTCAAGACCATTTACTTCAATCGCAAAAGATATTAAAGAAAGTTTACTCTGCTGGACTACAAAAAAAACAGCTAAAAACACGCATTTTAGGGGTCAATCAGTTGAACACTTTGTTAAATATCTTTTGACGGATTTAATATTTTTGAAAAGTTTTTACACAGTGTTGCTCGTCTAAGATTTAAATCTTGTGAAAATGGTAATTATAGCGCTATTCTACAAGAAGTTTCTGAAGTTCACTCTTTTCCTCTTCATTTTTTTTTTCACTTTGTTAAACGAATTTTGAAAAACTAAATAGTGGAAAGAAATGTCCACATCAAATATTTTTCCAACTATAGCAAACCTTTATACGACAAATGCTTGGAAAGTTATGGTAAAAAATGAAAACAATGGACACCTTTTTGACACAGACTTTAGAAAGGGGATATATCGATATATTGGTATATTATAATTTGGGATAATTTACAATTCACTCACCTGGTATGGAGGATTCTTCGTCAGCAAAATTCTTTTTAAATGATAATTGTTTCGATTTGTCATAAACAATCTCAAATTCTTTAGATTCGGTATCGCGAGTGGCTTAAAAAGAAAGGAGATTCAAAATTTCAAGATTTGGGAAAGTGCATCAGGGCAAGTAATAGAGGGATCATGGTTATCAGGCCAAAAATCTAAAATCGACTCTTGAAAAGATACAATTGTGATGCTTTTTAGAGAAATATTGAAATTCTTTCCAAAGATCTGCTATTACAAACAAAAATAATTGAAATATTTCTTTTGGCTTTTGCCCTTATTCTGCATCAAATGTTACTTCAAATCTTGCTGATATCAGCAGAAATCAGAGAATAATACGAAATTTTGGAATAAAGTTCTGACGTCATCATAATTTCAAAATATTTTTTTCATATTGATCCTTTTAATGTTGTACAACTTTGGTCCAAATTTCATGTTTATACCATCAGCTAAACAGGAGTTATTCAAAAAACAAGTTTTGCTGACGTCAGCATTTTTTGTTTTTTTCCTAATATCTTTTTTGATTATAATTATTACTTCTGTCGAAGTATGAAGTGATAGGAGTGTAAACGGTGATTAAAAATTAAGTTCATTTTGAAAGATTTGGACATGCCTTACAATCCCCACCGTAATATTTGGTACAAAAGGGGAATTCACTCAAATTTGAAAACCACAAGTGATTTTTAAGTGCTCTAAAGCTGGGTGTCCACTGGAAAAAATAAGTTCATCGTGAATTTGTTTGTCGCAAAAAATAAATCCAGACAGATGTCTGGAATTAAAAACTTATTGTTTTATTTGCGATAGGGCAAAAAGAAATTAGCGATGAAAAATGAAAACGTTTTCATTCTACATCATTTATTATTTTTTACTTCGTCGTAAAAAAGAACAATAGATTTTTAATTCCAGACATATGTCTGGATTTATTTTTTCTCAACAGCTATTTGCGACAAACTCATTATTTTTCAGTGGACACCCAGCTTAAAGTACCGTTGGAAAGTAGAGTTTTAACTCTGAGTTTTAACTCTGAGTTTTAACTCTGAGTTTTAACTCTGAGTTTTAACTCTGAGTTTTAACTCTGAGTTTTAACTCTGAGTTTTAACTCTGAGTTTTAACTCTGAGTTTTAACTCTGAGTTTTAACTCTGAGTTTTAACTCTGAGTTTTAACTCTGAGTTTTAACTCTGAGTTTTAACTCTGAGTTTTAACTCTGAGTTTTAAGACTTAATACTTAGGACCAAAAAATCAAATTACTGTTTATTTCTGTCAAAGATGTCAAAGAAGCCAAAACAAAAGTTCTATCTTCAGATCCCTTAACAAATTTTCTGACTGACGGGATAAACGTTCGCGGGGACTTAATTTCGCGGATTTTTCGCGTAATTTCGCGTATCAGGACTAAATCTAATTTTTCTAAAGGGATTCCAAATTTTGCAAACAGAATACTGATCTATGTCCTGTTTTGAAGCATCATATATTAAAATTTAAAAATATTCACAGGAAAACAATGATAGTGTCCTATTTACCTTTGCGGGACGAAAAAACGACGATAAATATTTAAAATTTTTGCAGATCGAAGAAAGATTTCAAATTTTTCGCGGGTACTTAATTTCGCGGAGGAGGCCCTTCCAAATTTCCATCGGGACTTAATTTCGCAGATTTTCGCGAAATTCGCAAAATTTAACCCCCGCGAAAGTTTATCCCATTAAAATATGGTCAGAGCCCTTAAATTGCCCGAGTATTTTCCACCGTCCACCAAATTTATTCCAACCCGCCAATCAAGTTTATGAACTTCTTAGATTTGGGGTATATTAGGGCACAAACAGGTTTTATGCTAATGAAAATTCTTCTCTAAAATGTTCTACAATCACCAAATTAAATTTATCTAGCCGTCCGCCAAATTAAATTCCCATCAAAATTTCTTAAATTTGGAGAGAAACTTATTTTGGCGAGACATCAATTTCTTTTAACTTTGCCGATATGGCAGGATAAATTGGTTCCTTTTTTTGTCTATGAGTCTTATAGACCAAAAGGCAGCATTTTTTGGTGAATATGCTAAAATATGCCAAATTTAGATCTGTCACCAAAATAAGTTTATTCAAAAATTGATATATAAAAAACTTACAAATTTTCTCGATGTCCATAGTAGGATGGCTCGAATATTGGCGTAATAGGTGAATAACGTCGTCCTTATCATATGGCATCTTTGATTCAGTGATAATTGCGAATTCAATACTGGCTGTAGGGTTGACCATTTTTGAAGAGGAATTGCACTCGAAGTGTAAAAAATTTGGGATAGTTTGGTCAAATAACGGTAACAAATTTTCAATTTGGGTAAGTTCTTCTGGGCTCCATTCAGCTTTGCGTTCTTTCAAAATTGAAATCTGTATTATAATAGACCCCTGGCGCCAGCTTTTCCGAGTCACAGCAACTGCTTTTGATCTATTCAAAACCATTTTCTTTATTTTCGTGAATAAAATCTTAGATTCGGAAGATTCTGGATCCTTATATTTTGTCAATGATGTATTTTCTGAACTTAATTCAATCTCGATTTGAGCTCGTTTCGGTTTCAGGGTAGAATCAAAATCGGTCACAATGATGTTATGTGAATATCCACTTGTCGAGAATTTTTTTGCGAATTCCTTTAATTCTCTCTTCATGCTTTCTGCTTCCGAACAATCTAAATGAAAGCCTTCTTTACCAGGGCAGGGAAATGTTGCCTCCATCCTGACAGCCAATTTGTTAGACATTGTTTTAAGTGTTTGGCTCATTTTTTTAAATTCATCTAATAATTTATTTATTTTCTGCCCACAGTCATTTTGACTCTTAAACTCCTGATCGGTAGAGAGGAATTTTTCAATCTTTTGAGTTGACAAGGGTATAACAAATGGTGGAGTTAAAACGTCGATTAAGATATCGACATTCTCGTTGACTTTATCTAAAGTGATACAACCCTTTTCCTTTAAATAGTTCAAAGAAAATTTCAGAGCATATGATATAGTTTCTGTAATATCTTTCCACGACTTGAAAAACGGATCCTTTGTATATTTCGCAGTTTTGATTTCCTGACACTTTTTGGGTGTCAAGTGCATGGTTAGATTTCTTAATATTTTCATAGTAAATACGCACATGCGTAATTTTTGCGATGGGCAAATGTTAATTAGGTCTTTCTGTGATGAACTGAGGTTTTTGTTTGCGATTTGGGGCGTTGATTTACTACCATGGTTAATTTTTTCGAATGGGTTATCACATTGTTTAAGTTTTTGAAACAAATCCCTCCAACTTGCAGATTGAGTGTTTTTCACTACACAGTTTAAACAATGTTCACACAAATCTTCTTCACAGCAAACGTACTGATTATCCTTACAATTTTGCCATGTAGTTTTACAATGCATGCAAGTTTTTTTATCTTTTTTATGTTCCTGATTAGAACGATCACAATCTTTACAACATCCCTTATGTTTTACTTGTCCATTTAGGCTATTGCTGTTATTTGTACAATGCTTTACCTTAGCTTGAGGATGAAGGACTGAAAAATCACTTTTGTTGAGTTGCTTCATCAGCTCAGTTATGTCGAGTTCCTCTAAGACTACACTGGCTCCTGCTGCAGAATTTTTGTTGACTTTTCGTAGTAGCTCTTGCAACACATATCGACTGACCCAACTAACAACGACGAGTTGAAGTTGGTATTGCAAGGGGTTCGTATTGTTTTCAGAATGGATCGTATTATTTCCATTAAGGTTTGTATCATTTAACGCTGTTGGATTCACGTGTCCTACGTCATTATTTATTGGAGAATCTCCACTTGATTGAACCGGTTCATCTGAAGTTATTACTTCTTTAGATTTAGTATTCTCCATGAATTCTGGTTATCCTAGATAGAAATAAAGTGAAAAATTAAGTATATGAAGAATCTTAAGTCACAACAAAGTTCCTTCATAGTTTTTCAAACATTTTTTTGGGGTTAACGCGAACTTAAATAAAACAAGGAAGATGCTGAATGGACCTACCTGATGATGAAAGTTAGATTTAATAAGGAGAAAAATGGAAACAATCAGTCAGAAGATATAGCGTTTAACAAAAATTCATAACACATTAAATTTCATCATTGATTGTTGATGGGGGGAGAAGGAAGGGGAGTAGGGAAAATAGAAATTTTCGGTTGCAAAAATCAGTTTTATTGACAATTGAATCATGCTTGATGGTGGACCTTGTAATCAATAATGTTTTTGTGTAAAAAAAAACAAAGAAATATAAGGATAAAGTCTAATGAAAATCTGCAAAAACGGTGATTTCCGGCATATTTCCGGCATTTAAATAAAACGGTATCTTTTTATCCTCTAAAGCTTTTTTGAATAATTATATGTATGTGTTCAATTATGTAAATTTTATGACCTATAATTGCTAGATGTGATTTTGAAATTTTGATTTATCAACACGTTTTTGCTTGTAAGCTAACATTTGCTTGTGATCATGATACACAAGAAGTATCGAAACGTCAAGAATGAACAAAATTTTGTTTTTCGTCTTTACCTTTTTTTGAGAATAGTAGGGGAAATTTGTAAAATCGCTTGATTTTTTTAGTCAAAGCACTTGTTATACAGGGATGGGGTGGGGGAATCAAAATAACATAGGTTCCTAATTTTTTTTCGGATACTTTAGTGTGTTTTTCGGACAAATATGACGGTCTCAGGCAAAAATCATAGGGTCAAAATTTAATAAAACTTTTACCTTGAGCTATGAAAAGAGAGACCTGTTGTATATTTTTGGAAAGCTCTCATAAAATTAACATTAGAGATATATTGCGAGTATACCTTACCCCTATATATTGCGAGTATAACCTTACTCCTACTGAACGTTCAGAAACCGAAGTTAATTCTGTTAGATGGGTCATCCTCTCAGGTACATCATATGAAAGAACAGTTGAACGCTTTGCTAGTCGTATCAACAAAACCCTCATTCATCATCAAATCAAACTTGATATTGTAAAATGTAACAGTTCTTCAATTATTTCAAAACTATATCAAAAGTAACTTTCCAAGCCTGTTCTCGACGTTGTGTTGTTTGCTCCAACGATATTCGTAACAAAAATATTCATATTGAATCACCAACTAGGTCGTAGTTATCCTTTTGACAATTCTTTATCATGTTCAAACTGTGGTATTTCGTGCTCGTGCTTATCACTCTATGTTGGTAAAACTACCACAACAAAATCACGTACCTCGGCAGTTTCGGAACACTCAAAGACTTGTAGTGTTGGTAAAGAGAAAACTGATTTCTCAGTTCAGTACCTTGAAAACATGTACTCAAGAGGAAAGTACTCCCTGTCTGAAAGGGAGTACTTATGGAATGAACTTTTAAGAGGTGTGTTATGCGCAGTTTTGTAATTTTTGCGCAGTTTTGTAATTTTTGCACAGTTTTGTAATTTTTGCGCAGTTTTGTAATTTCTGCGCAATTTTGTAATTTCTTTGCGCACTTTTGTTATTTTTCTGCGCACTTTGGTTATTTTTCTGCGCACTTTTGTAATTTCGAGCTGCGCACTTATGCAATTTGAGAAAAAAAACATTTTTTATTCAATATTTTTTCGTCTTCTTTGTGATTGACCTTTATCAAGGATGCTTAAAAAGCTTTTCAAAAAGCGCTTTACTTTATTTTCATATGATTCATTGATCACAGTACTTGACTATTTTACTGAAAAAGTTACAAATAAGCCGAATTCACAACGAAAGGGTAGTCCGAGTTGTACCTAAACAGATATTTTGATATTTTTTGATTGACTGTGTTGTTTATTTCGCTTTTCATTAACTAAACTCGGCGTCATCATGAAGCTTTGTTGGTTTATTAATGAGTTATTTGCCGAAAAATGTAATGCCGAGTTATAACTCTTTTAACTCTTAAATTCGAAATAACTTATCTTACTGTAAGTGGTTGCATAGTATGAATGCATTGCAAAATGGTCATTCGTTCTCTTAAAAAGAGTACTGATACTGATTAACGCGATATAATTGAAATTATGACTTACATGTTTTTTTTTTATAAGCATTGCACTTATAAGCATATGTAGGCTCAGATATGGGGAAAAATTAAGCATATGGCAAAGCATTGCTTGAGCCTACAAAAAATATTTTTTCCCTGATTTTGGCTTTTTTTGGCTGGAATTTCACGGATTTTCAGTATTTCCCTAAATTTATGCTTTAGATTTAAGCATCCCCTCAAGCATTTTTCAGCCTTATTAAGCTTTCGAACTATAAGCATCTCTGAGCCTGTTTTCGGATTTTTGTATGCTTATAAAAAAAAAAACATGTAATCCGATTTGTTCCGGGTTGTTTTGAACAAAGGATTGCATTTGAGATGTTTTCTAAAGACTGATTTTTTTATTTGGCTTCCTAGCAGGGGGGGGGTCAGTACTAAAATGTCAGACATACATGAGTACTAAAAGGATTTTCAAGAATTTCTTGCATACCACCACCTATTTTTCGAAAATGTTATTTTAGTACACATGTACTAAAATTATTTTGAGCAATTTAACATAGATACCACCCATTTTTTGCCCTTTTACGGGTTTAAATTTACCAAAATGGGGTCATTGTTACAAACCTAGTCGAATTTAGCACATCAATCTGCAAAATAATGTAATTTTATTACTAAACTGTGCTAAACTGTACATAAAAATATTTTTAAAAAATACTTAAAAAAATTGGAAAAATTCTGAAAGATTTCTGAACATTTTTTCGAAAATTCCTGAAAAAAAAAATCAAATTTTTTCATAAATTGTTAAAAAAATGCTCCATTTTGGCTGATTTTAGAACAAAATACTAAGATTTTTCAAATATTTCTTTAAGGGACCACCCTTTTTGGTATTTTAGTACACATGGTACTAAAATTATTTTTGAGCTTTTTTGCAGTACCACCACGTCACTAAATGTCATGATGTCTGAGATTTTAGTACCGACCCCCCCCTGTTCCTAGCACTTTAAAATTGGCTAAAATGTTGATTTTTAGTGAAAATTTTAATAAGAAAACCCAACAACTTAATGACGAGTTATAACTCTTTTAACTCAGTGAAAATTCCAAGCACTTTTCTGTGGCCGTTATACGGCCAGAAAACTCAATTTTAATCTGAGTTTTGAAACTCAATATTTGAAGAAAAAAATAAAAGTCATAAAAAAAAATTAGACGTCAAATTTTTTTCTCGAGTTCAGACCAATTTTTGACCAATCTTTCGAAAATTCTTTCACCATCAACCAAGATGAAGAAGATTCTTCGCAGTAGCCGAGTCAGTTCACCATCACCATCACCCTCTGCATCTGGCGAGCTCAATACAAGCATAGAAGAAATTCAAACATGCCGACCATCGCATTGCATCACAGATCGTAAAAAGGACCGTTTTAACTGTACCGAATGCATGAGAAGTGTACATTACTCTTGCACTGAACTTCCAGCTTATTATATACAGCTTATCAAAGATAAAAAGAAGGGCATCAAGTTTATTTGCATAAACTGTGTCGAAATGTCAAAGATCATTGCCAACAAGTATCCTTCTACAAGTCAGCAAGTCAAATCATAAAAAGAGACGTTACGAACTGTGAAAATATCATAAAGGTGAAAGCAGAAAAGGAGAAAGAAATTCTCAAGAAATGTGAAGCTAGCAAGACTGAAGCTGATTCAAAGAAAAAAGAACTTGCAGAACTGAAGAAAACAAGTGATACTTTTATGGACCTACCTGGTTATCAAACTAATCAATGAACATTGAAACAATGAAACACATAAGACATAATAGTAGGGGGAAATTTGTTCATTTTTTTGAGGTCGCTCGATTATTTTGGTCAAAGCAATTTTTTTTCGGACACTTTGGTGTGATTTTCGGACAAATATGACGGTCTCAGGCAAAAATCATAGGGTCGAAAATTAATGAAAATTTTAGCTTGAGAAAACGGAGACCTGTTGTATATTTTTGGAAAGCTCTCAAAAAATTAAGATTAGAGATATATTGCAAGTATAGGTGATTTCTGTACCTAACTCGAGATATTAACCCTTGAAAACCGTGTTTTTCAGCCAGCAACAGCTGTTTTGTCCAGTTTTTGCGCTTTTTGAAGCTCAATATCTCGAGTTAGGTACTGAAATTACCTATACTTGCAATATATCTCTAATCCTAATTTTTTGAGAACTTTCCAAAAATATACAACAGGTCTCCGTTTTCTCAAGCTAAAATTTTCATTAATTTTTGACCCTATGATTTTTGCCTGAGACCGTCATATTTGTCCGAAAATCACACCAAAGTGTCCGAAAGAAATTGGAAACATTGAAATTCGGACTCCTCTATAGTTGTACTTTCCAAAAATGTATAACAAGTGCTTTGACTAAAAAAATCGAGCGATTTTACAAATTTCCCCCTACTATAACTGGTCAAAATACAAAAAAATAAAGAAAATGAAAGCGTATCTATTGAGAGAAACTATCAACACTATTGAAAAAGATTTTTGAAAAAGAAATAAAAAAGCTATTTAAAGCTTTCTTTATAAAAACAATCCACTATCAGAAAAATGCACACACAGCTTAATAAATAAGTGTTTCTAGAAAACTCAAACCATCGCACTCTAAGGTGACATTTTCTTTGTTTAGAAAAAATAATATTAAAATAATAATTTGGCTAAGAACATTGATCTATGCTTATAAATAGTGATTCTTATAGATAAATATTCGTTTTTCAGCCAAAAAAAATAATAAGTGTTTCTAGAAAACTCAAACCATTGCGCTCCACCGTGACATTTTCATCTTAAAAAAAACTAACTAGTCATAGCTTTCACTAAATGCCCCCACAGAAAGGTCATGTCATGCACTTATAAAGCTTTTAATGCTTTAAAAATTAAAGCATAAAAAATAATCAGGAATAATTCATTGATTTAATTATTTATTGATTGGTTGAAAAAAAAATCATATTCCATTAACAAAATACTTGAAGAATTCATGCAGCTTGACAATTTAATAAAATTCAAGGAAAAGCTGGAAAAGCTTCTTCAAAAACATATTTCGAAAATCATGGTGTCATTATCTTACTGACTTTCACATCTCCTTGTTTGTTTGTTTTTTCTTACAACAATATATGTCATGATCATTCACTAAATAGACCTTTTCCGATAATGCTGCAGACATCTTAGGTTGTAGGCAAAATATATAGCGGTGAATAAATCAACAAGGTAACCAATCAGAAATAGCTTGTTTATTTTTCATTGGCTGCTATATATTTCAACAATTCTCTTTGCTACTTTGCCTAATAAACAATAGTAAGATGATAAGATGATAAAATTTATCAAAAAGTTCTGCGCCATCTGAAATAGACCAATCCTAGCTAAGGCCCGGGCTCCACTTGCATACGCTGTGATTGCAGTCAAAAAAAAAATAAAGGAATGTCATTGTGGTCCATTCAGACGTACAGTCGAAAAGTTGAAATGTGCCTAATTTTTTTTCAAGTGCATAGTACTTTTTCATGATGCAATCTTTTCTCCAAGCTGAAAGGATTGAAGCCATTAAGATATGATTGCAGCGCAGACAATGAAGAGACGGGCCTTCAGGAAACTAGACTTTTTGAGCTTTTAGCTATATACTCTCACTTTATGGTGTTCCTGTATGACTGTCTGTCATCTGTGTGCCTAGTCTAACCACCGTTAAATGCGTTAACTTGGAAAGCTAGAATTGGAGCTATTCCACCAAACCCCTGGAGCGTAAGATATTTAGGCTATCACACCTAACTGCATGAAAAAGTTGAACGTGCGCATGCAAAGTTAAACGAATGTAAACAAACTTTTTTCAGGTTTTTAAAATAGATTTACCACACTGAACAAACAGTGAAGACACTCTAAGTGAGGTAAATCTATTTTGAAGACCAAAAAAAAAACATTGATTGACATTCAACACATTCAACCACTTTTGGATTCAACTTGTACATTCAACTTTTTTGTACTTTGCCGGTATCTTGTTTTACCAAGTTAAGAAGGACTTTCTCGAGTTACGACCATATGATGGTCTTTAAAGCTCAAGAAGCTCTATAAACAATAAAGCTAGTTATTAATATAATAACAGGACAAAGATAAATTACAGTTTGAATAAAAATATCAAATGTACATTTGAAAACTTGAGCAAACTTCTTTAAAGACTCCAGAAAGAGAATTGAAATTATTGCTGAAATGAACTTCTGACTAAATTACAGTATTTAGTATTCAGTTTCAAAGACAAGAAACAAAATGTGACATACAAAACACTTTTTCCAGTCAATATGAATCAGCTCATAATCATAACCAGTCTGCCATTTTGTTTGTTTTGATTTGCACAAGTAATATTGTAATTCGTGCATGAAACTCAAACCGTTTGAGTTTCATGATTCGTGTTATGGTGTAATCACTATACTTTTTCTATAATTTGCATTTATAACACTCGCTTCAGCTTTTCAATACTAAATCAAAACTAATAAAATGTAATACGCAATAATGGTAATAGCATATAACGTAATATGAAAATATGTATAACATTTACCGCTGTATAATTTACCGCTATATTTTTGCGGAACACTTAATTGGCCGGAAAGCCGATTACGACGCACAAACAATTCGCAAAAAATCGAGATTCTAGTCCAATATCTATGCGTGAAGCTATGAGTGCCTCCTCGTCGCTGCGCTCCTGCGGGGGCAATAAAAATAATAATAATATGGCTAAGAACATCGATGTATGCTTATTAATAGTGATTCTTATAGATAGACATGTGTTTTTTGAGCCAACAAAATTTTTTTGCAAAAATCTGCTTGAGCCATCTTTTACCTATGATGGTACCCTACTTTCATGCAAAAAATCAGAAAAAATTAATAATCCAATTTTTCACAAAGTCCAAAAAACCCGTTTTATAGCCTTTTTTTGGCCCAAATTTGCCCAAAAAATTTTTTTTTCGAAAATCGGGCTCCGTCACATTTTGGCCACCACCATTTTGCACCTTTGTACCAAAAATCAAAAGATTTCTATGATTCAATCCTGAGAAAAGTTGGTAACAGACGAACGGACGAACGGACGGACGAACACAGGTTAATTTATAGGACCTCCACCCCACCGGGGTAGGTCCAAAAATGGACAAGAATCCTGCACTCCATACTTTAGAGTACGTCGAACAAAAAAATGGACGCGAACATGGAGAAGTTCAAAGAGGATGTAGAAACACTGATCAAAACTGAGCTAAAATCCATTTTAAATAAGTCGTACGCTGACGCTACTAAGATCTCGGGAACATCCGAATCAAAACAAACAACAATGAAGGAAGCAATTCGTGAAGCATGGCGAGAGGAGGACGTGGAATAGAACGATAAATTCAAACGGTCTCCCAACATCATTGTTCACGGATTAACTGAGCAAGAAACTAATGACGACCTCAAGTGGGCAAAAGATCTTGTTAGAGATACACACTCCCGGGTTGAAATCAAGCGTGTCACTCGTTTTGGAAGTCCATCACAAGAGAAGAAGCGACCTCTTTTGGTTTGTCTCTCAAACGAGAGAGAAAAGTCCACACTCTTTGGCAATCTTGTCTTCTTAAGGGTATTGAAAAATATAGGGCAGTCAGTATCACTGAAGATCTAACAACCGATGAAAGAAACCAATTAAAAAAACTTTCGAACCAAGCTAAAGAATGTAACGCAAATAATAACTCTGAAAATGAAAAATGGAGAGTGCGGGGAAATTCAAAAAACGGATTCTTCCTCATCAAGATCAAGACGAAACCCCAAATAGAGAATGCAACCAAGAAAGTTGTGTTCAAAAATCTCACTCAAACACAAAAAACAAAAGAACAATAAATCAAAAAAGTCTGAATCAAGTCCCTCGCCATGATCTAACAATAAATGGTATCAAGTTTTATTACTGCAACGCTGATATTCTAACATCAGGCAAAAAGAAAGAACTTATACAAAACGTAGAGAAACAACAACCACACATTGTTGCCATATGTGAAGTAAAACCAAAACATGGAACACTAAGAGAACTACACGAGTACGAATTCAAAGATTATAAAGTTGTTTGTCATACGAATATGGATACCAACATTGGCCGAGGAGTTATCATTCTTGCCCATGCATCAGTTCAGCATTTGATTGTTAATGTGACCAAATCAATAAATCAAGTCAACTTTATTGAAGCTTGTATCATAGAAGTTCGCCTAAGTGGTAATGACTTACTGGTTTTTGCATGCATGTACCGCAGCCCTACCAGCAGTAACATGTCGAATGAAAACAACATCAGACTTATAATAAGCTCATTTACGATATTTCATCCATCCAAAAATATTCCCATAAATGCTTTGTAGGGGATTTCAACTTTCCTACAATTAACTGGGAAAATTGGACGACAAAACATCAGGAAGAAAGCAAAGAGTCTTTCCTCCATCAGAACGTAGACGAACCAACACGATGCCGTGGAACCGATGAACCATCTTTGGTTGATCTCATTCTAACAGGAGAAGCCAACCAAACACAAAATCTTGAATATCTCAGTCCATTGGGTAAAAGCGATCACAGTTCCCTGACCTTTAGCATAAAGTGCAATGCATATGTAAAGCCCACATCGGCAAGGTACAATTATGATAATGCTGATTTTGAAGCAATGAAGCAAGATCTTGAAACAGGTAACTGGCAAACGATTTTTCTAGATGCGGCTAATGACAAATCAGTCGAGGAACTTTGGCAAGTTTTTAAGAATAAAGTAAGCAAATTGCAAAACCGTTTCATCCCGCTCAAAACGATTGGAGGCGAGGGTTGGAGAAAGAGAGGAAGAATTCCTATTCCAAAACATCTCAGAACTGAAATAGCAAAGAAAAAGCGTCTACATAGAAAAGGGATGAAATCATCGCCGCGAGAGAAAGACGAGAATCGCGTGAAATACACCCGTGTACGCAACCGAGTGACGAAAATGATGACACAAGCCCATAGAAATTACGAACGGAAAATCTGCAACAATTCAAAAACAAAACCAAAAGTTTTCTGGTCACATGTCAGGAGCAAAATGAAATCTTCCAGTACGGTATCATCATTACTTGAGGCACCAAATGACAAAAATTCTTTGAAACATGAAGACCATGAAAAGGCGAATATACTTCAACGTCAATTCTGCAGTGTTTTCACAAGAGAGCCTCCTGGGGAGCTACCGGACTTCGAGAAAAGAACTGAGTCCGTAATCGATGAAATCCATTCGATGATAAATCATTTGGTCCTGATGGAATACATCCTAAGATGCTACTGTCGTTATCTGACTACGTCTCTGAACCTCTTGAAGTAATAATGAACACATCATTAAAGGAAGGGTCTCTACCGAAGGATTGGAAATAAGGTCACGTAATACCCATATATAAGAACAAAGGTGCTCAAAATCTTGCAGTAAATTATCGACCTGTAAGCTTGACATCAATAGTATGCAAACTGATGGAGTCAATAGTGAGAAAGCATATTATGGAGCATCTTCTTGGTCAACATCTTTTATCGAACAAGCAATATGGTTTTATCAAAAATCGATCCACCGTTACGCAACTGTTGTATTACTTGGATACGTGCTGTGAAAGTACATCGGAGGGAAAAGTGATTGATAGTATCTATTTTGATTTCGCAAAGGCCTTTGACACTGTACCTCATTGTCGTTTATGCAAGAAACTATTAGCATACGGCATAGATGGTCCGATAATGTCTTGGGTAAAATCATTTTTAAATGGACGAACCCAATCAGTGAAAGTAAATAAATCATTTTCGACAACGGATCACGTGGTTAGTGGTATCCCACAGGGTAGTGTCCTTGGACCGTTATTGTTCGTTCTTTACATCAACGATCTTCCTGAAAGAGTGATATCATCATTTATACTCCTTTTTGCTGATGACACCAAAATCTTCCAAGAGGTCAACACTATCGAAGACTCTATTTCCATCCAACAGGATATAGACGCGCTAGTCAAGTGGTCGAAAGAATGGTTATTAAATTTCCATCCCGACAAATGTCACGTACTAACTATTGGCAAATTCTCTGACATCAAACATGCCTATCCATATTGTTTGGATGGAAATCAGCTTGAACATGTTTTTGAAGAGAAAGATCTTGGGATTGTGATTGACTCAGAACTTACATTCGAGGAGCATATTGCAAAGCAGGTAAAGAAGGCAAATTCAATACTAGGAGTGATTAACAGGAGCTTTGAACATCTGAATCCATCCATCTTCCTAGTACTATATACTTCGTTTGTCCGTCCGCACTTGGAGTATGCTCAGTCGGTATGGTCACCTAAACTTCGAAAATATGTTAATTTGATCGAGGGTGTACAAAGACGCGCCACAAGACTCGTGCCTATCTGCAAAGATATGTCCTATGAAGAACGCTTGCGCATACTTGACCTCCCCACGCTTGAATTCAGGAGACTCTTTTGTGATATGGTCCAAGTATACAAACATCCCACTACTACGATAAAAATACTCTTCCAAGTAATTATCGACTCGAACACGTCCAACAGGAGACACAATGAGCTGATACCAAATTTTGGACAGATCTTTGGCTCAACAACGTTCTTGGTAATCTATTCCAGTTTGTATACTCAAACTGTAAAAGAACGAAGTTGGTTTGTGCGCCTCGGAATCCATCTTTACCAAAATTTGGTATCAGCTCATCATTGTGTCTCCTGTTTGGACGTGTTCGAGTCGATAATTTACTTGGAAGAGTATTTTTATCGTAGTAGTGGGGATGTTTGTATACTTGGACCATATCACAAAAGAGTCTCCTGAATCAATAACTCTTTATTGAAGGTAATACATCTTTCGGTAATTAGTTTTTACAAAGTAAACAATGGATGGCGAAGAAGATGAGCATATTTATTTTTCTTATAAGGGTCTTCTTTATAAGAATCAAATCAAAAACTCTTTATTGAAGGTAATATATCTTTCGGTAATTAGTTCTTACAAAGTAAACAATGCATGGCGAATAAGATGAGCATATTTTTTTTATAAGCATCTACTTTATAAGAATCAAATCAATAACTCTTTATTGAAGGTAATATATCTTTCGGTAATTAGTTCTTACAAAGTAAACAATGGATGGCGAAGAAGATGATTCTTATAAGCGTCTTCTTAAAAGAATCAAATCAAAAACTCTTTATTGAAGGTAATATATCTTTCGGTAACTAGTTCTTACAAAGTAAACAATGGATGGCAAAGAAGATAAACATATTTATTTTTCTTATAAGCATCTTCTTTATAAGAATCAAATCAATAACTCTTTATTGAGGGTTATATGCCTTTCGACAATTAGTTCTTACAAAATAAACAATGGATGGCGAAGAAGATGAGCATATCTATTTTTCTTAGAAGCGTCTACTTTATAAGACTCTGTTAAAATAAGGAAATTTTTAGTTGCGATTTTGCAAATCTTGTACTGTAAGCTAAGGTTTCAATTCTTATTTATCAACTTAAAATTTTTCAACCAGTCAAAATCAAAAAGCGTAATCCGTAACTTACTCAATATCGACAGTCTCTCCAATGCATTGCTTGTACTTCTTTAGAAAAGATTAACGAAAGATTCTATGATTATTAAGAATTAATGAATTAAAGCCATTCTTCGCCACGGCATGACGTCAGAACTGGGGTACAACAGAACACTTACTAAAGATTAATTGTGTGTTTACAGTAGACATAATCTTTCAGTGAGTTAAACCATAGTGTTTGTTTTACCCTCTAAATTATTAAATCTTATTGGTTGAAAAAGATGTCACATGACTTTCCGTGGCAAAGAATTGACCTTTTACATAGTTATAATGTATGTTGATTCAGCAGATTGAAATAAATAGAATCTTTTGTAATGAATAAAGAAAAATGTGGAGCAAGATTTTTTTCTTCCTTTTATTTACAAATTTGAAAGGACTCTTTTATTAAAATTTTGCTGACATCAGTTTCAGACGAGTCGGGTGTATATAACACCGTATAATTCCTTCAAAAAAGGTATTTTGTATTTCTTTTTTAGCTTTTTTCGGAGATTCGAAGACATTTATTTCATCTCAAAACTCATCATACAATTGGCGAAATTTTCGACTTTAAGTCGTCTTGTTAAGCTTTGTTTAAATACGTGACCTTTATGAGAGCGGTGGCAGTTAGTGCAAACTATGACCTAGTTATTGCCCCGCAGGGGCTTTTGTTGCTTCACGTAGCGGACTTGCTCGCCAGAAAAATATTCATATTCATGATTCATGTTGTTTCTTCAGATTTTTTTCGTGATATTTTTTTTAACTTTCGTGCATTTTTGCGAAGCGAATATACATGAGCGAAGCAGTTTTGCTATCGTGTATATGTACCTTTAAATCTCACCTACGCTGGGGAGCGCAAATGAAAAATTACTATATATATCCAATCTTTCAAACGCAGAAATGATTGAGAAAGCCGTCCGCCCTTCCTTAGATGAAACCTAGAATCACGGCGGAGAGACCTGGAATTACGGATGGTTTAATTCGTTTTTTTCAAAAAGTGTCGCCTCGTGCGTTTAGATATACCAATTCTTAAAAGCTACGGAGATAATACACGTGGTTATCGTTAGTAGATAAGCCTTTTTTTATCTCCTTAAGGTTTAAATTAGGAGATCTAAAGAAGAGATCGGAAAATCAGCGCGGGCTGGACGCGTTCAAGAAGCGTTCAACTGGCGCTCATTTTTCAAGAAGTCATTGCATTGACTCGAGCAAAGACTTTCGAAGGGCTTTCGAACATTTCCAAATTCGAATGTTGACTAAAAACAACAAACAAACATTTATTGTTGTTTTGAAAAGAGAAATTGGTGTTTTGAAAAAATTTGCGGAATGAGAAGAAAAAAGATGGAATTTTTATTCTTTCATCGACAGGCAAGGCTCAACAGAGTTGTTGCTTCATTGCAAGAAGAGGATCTAAGCTGAAGAAATTAACTGTATACATATGGTGGGAAAGCCATTCCTTTTGGTTTAGATTGAATCTTATTGGTATATGTTGAAGTGTCACTGGACTTTTTGTATGTTTTGAATTGATGGGAACAAAAATATTTTGCGCTTTTGGATATGGCTAACCTGGAAGAATTTATTCCTCCCCTTATTCAGTGAGTGGAAGGAGAAATGTTTGTTTGTCGTTGTTTTTGAAATCTTGGCTTTACCGACCCTCAATGATATGGGATCTTTGGTTGTTTGTTGTTTATGAATACGCATCGATGACGATGGTCAGAGATATAGAACGTTGACATGTGACTGTATTAAAAAGGATTTTATTGTTGGTAATGGTAATTAATGGTAATGACTTGTAAAATGTCGAAATACAACGACAAAACATGACATTATGTTCATGGATGCATTTTAACTGTTTTAAATTCCTGTGTACAAAAAAAGTCACATATTTTCTACTTGTGAAGAGTTTGCTCCTGTTTGTCATAACAACTCGAGTATAAGGGTAAAAGACTGCCAAGTACTTGCCTCCAGCAAACTTAAGATAAGAGTTTCCCAACTTTGAAAAAAATCACAGCCAGTAAAATTTAGAGGTTATACGTAGTAGAATCTGTGAAGAATACTTTCTATATCTCAGTTTTTTTTATCCGGTTTTTCTTTATTTTTATCTCAGGATTTTACAGCGTTTAGAACTTTGTTAATATTCCTAATTAATATGGTTATTGAATTTTGAAACTACATAAGTGGGACATGAGTCAACTTATTTCTATTAAATTCTAGTCTTGAAATCCTCTGTATTTCACATCCCTGTCTCAATAAATCGAGTGATGTTTAAAGTTTGTTTAACTTTTTTGATTCTCTGGGCTCTTTGCAAGGAAGACCTTTTGAAGAGGCTAGAGAGGTATTTTCCCTCCCGGGGCGAAATTTTTGCCAAGTTTTCCAGCGGGTCTATGACACAGGGGTGTTTGTGTTAGGAAAAAAGTTTTCGAATGTTATTTTTATTCGAACGTTCGAAATTTAAAATTAGAAAGATTCAAAAGTTCGATTTTGAACGCAAGGAGTTGTTCGAAACCGGAAGTAAAACGAGTCTAAAACAAAAACTAAGAAATGAAAATACTCAGGGCGGACAAATGATTATTGAACTTTTCACAACGATTCATGAAAGAATTCATATATTTTTCCTCAAACCCGTAGAAGTAAACGTCGAAGTTTGTACATCTGAAGTGATTGAGTGTATCCTTAAAGAGGCTCGGTCTTCCTGAACCTGAGCAGTTGTCGGGGTTCGCGGGGTTTACATTTACGAATTGGTTATGAATCTATTTTAACTTGCAATGTCTAGTGTGGGACCCTATAAATATTTTGCTTGCAACTTGCGAATCGAGTGACTGCCTGGATCGCTTCGCAATTCTTATACATATACACTAGTACACAGAGCTCTTGTGAAAGCGAGAAATCGAAAGTCCCGTTTGCACGGAAAGGGATAATTACAAGGTCTCAAAAGAAGGTTGTCTATTGCTCATTCCGACATTTTAAATTTTCCGGGGGTTTTGTTGTTTGGAATTGATTAATTAACAGTTAGGTAGGGTCAGGGTTGCTAGTAACGGCTTGTCACTGTGCCGGGTGCATACTCGGCGCCTTGGGCCCCGCAGGGTTGCTAGTAACGGCTCGAATTTCAGTCAGGTTATAAGTCGATGTCGGAATGAGTAGTAGACAACCTTCTTTTGAGACCTTGTAATTATCCTCTCCCCGTTTGCACCCGTTTGCACTGCCAGTCTAAAACAACAAACAGCTCACAAGATTTTTGCTTGGTTAATATCTTTTTAACGTAGTTGCTCACAACTAAAACTGGATTTAGTTGAGGGATATTGTTTGCTACTGAATGAATAACTATCAAACTACTGATATTGGATCAAACCTTATACGATTGTCGTCAGAAATGGATGACATCTTCAATCAATGTACAATGAATGACAGTGTGTTTTACACACACAGTCTGACAGTGTCTGGACAGTTTTATACGCTGCTCTACCGAAACCCTACTGAACCCAGTACCCTATATATGGATATTGCATGTGCCGAAAGTAATTTTTCAAAGAGTAATCCTTGCGCCAAAACGTGCTAAAAACTGATGATACCAACATTGAGTTTCTTACAGAAGATTTAGTGAGTGAGACATGCCAATGAGAATATACTATGACTAACATGGAACTGATTCATTCTCGTGGACATTTGAAGCACAGTGTTACAGCAAAAAAATGGTTGAGCATGGGGAGCAGCGAAGCAGCGAAAAATGTAAACAGAAGCGGAACAAAAGCCGAAAAAACGATGGATTATGGAGTATATATTTGATGCTATTTTGTGAATAATTTTTTACGCCAATATTGAAGTTTTAGCAAACTTTGAAAATGATGTTTATGCCATGATGAATGATTAATGCCATGCAAAGTAATGTTCGATAAAAATCAAGAAAACAAAAATTTGTTCAATTTATTGTAAAAGCTTTTCGACTATCGTCATCGTCAGTACAGTACAAAATACATAAGCGTATGAAAAAGTATCTACAATAGACCTTTTTTCAAAGAGGACGTCCTGTTGAATAATTATGTAGTCCAGCCATAAAATTACTGTATCATTGCATATTGTATATAATAATTATGCATGGTTTTATCATTGTTTTTCTGCTGGACTACATAATTATTCAACAGGGTGGCCTCTTTGAAAAAAGGTCTATTTATAAAGCACGATGTTTATGCCACTGTGCCTGAACGGTACTTTGATGTCTATGTACGCCAAAGATTTTCAGCTTTAGTTACCTGAATTCCAGACTGGGACAAAACATTTCAAGCTTCTAATTCCGACACCCTTTTTATCAGCTGAACTTGATAGAAAGGTTGAAACTGTAGTGGTCAGAGAGGAATAATCCTTTTTCAATCAGTGATTCAAGCCTTCATGTTCTTTTTGTCTCTAAAGAAGGGTGTCGGAATTAGACGAGGGATGCCGATATTAGACCAACTTACGGTACTTAGTAAAATCTCAGACATACTGTATATGAGTAATAAAAGGATATTCATGAATTTTTACATACCACCACCCAGATTTTTGGAAGAAGTATTTTAATACCCTGTTAGTAAAATTTTTTGGGACAATATGACATAGAGACCACCTATTTTTTATTGCTATCCGGACCGGTTTACAAAATAAATTGAAAAGTCATTATTTTGTGATACATTTTTCACTTACAGTACTGCAAAAAATTAATGGTTGCACGCTTTTTTTTTATAAGAATGGTGTTTTTCCATTTCACCATTAATATTCTTAACTTTTTGGGAAAAATCATCTTATAATATTCTTAAGGCATTCTTAGTCAATTTTTAAGCCATACCTCAATAATACAATACCAAGACGAATTTCCTGAAATTCTTGAAATTTTAGAGTAAATTAAGAGAGTTAGGCTCACATAAAAAGATAAAAATAGAAATTTATAGTTGGCAAAATAAATTTCATGATGGCAATAATCTTAGGATTATTCTTAATTTTTCGGCCAATTTCATCTTGAATATTCTTATAAAGTATATTCTTATAAAAAAAAGTGTGTAGCCCTTAGAATTAAAAAGTTTTGACAAAAAATTTCGAAAATTCTTGTTTGCAGCAAATGCAACTTTCCAACAGAAATTTTTTTCAAATCACAAAAATTTTCAGATTTTTCCAGAAAGTTATCCCAAAAGTTAAGTTACAAACATAGCATAGTTTAAATTAGCAAATTTTACCAGTTTTTACTACACAGGTAGTAAAAAATTTAAATATAGATACCACCTATTTTGGTATTTTACTACCCTGGGTAGTAAATTTTTTTCTCCATTTTTTGTCACACCACCACTGTAGTAAATGTCATTATGTCTGAGATTTTACTACTGACCCCCCCCTGATTTCTTCAGTGTTTTTTTGGCTTAAAGTTGAGTATAACCACGTCCACTTTCCCGCCTGTTAGTAATTAACAGCAATCCTACCTTCCCTAGCAACTAGAACAGCTTGAAAATCTTAATGGGTCGTCTTCAAGTCAGTAAAAACATTTTTAGAAGGTTTGAAGTCGCTTGGTGTACCCATATTGAGCTTAAAGACTTTGGAAATTTTGTTATTATGAGAGTGCCCTCAGTTTTAAAAATAAGTTTTAGTTGATGAAGGATGAAGCTTTTTACTGACTTTTGCTGAGTGTTTCATCCATATTTGTTGCTATAAATGATGTGTTATGATTCTCTCATAATTCAAGCCATTCAAGGAGGTTTGTAATTTAACTCCAAGGAATATTTTTTAATTATAATGTAACTTGTGATGTCTTTTGATTGAGAGCACAGTCTGTTGTTGTGTAGTGCCTCAGAGGTATGTACGGGGGGGGGGGCAAGTAGTTACTACAAGACAGTTACCGTCGTGGTGGTATTGTTTTTTAAAGTTTTGAAAACCTTTGCTACGCAGTGTAGTAACTGCTGTCATTTGGGGTGATGCCAAACACTAAAACTAGCACTTTTAGTGTATGTAGTAAGTTTATTAAAATTTTGAAAATTTGCCGCCCAATTTGAAAATAGTATTTTCATTTTTGAATGAATTGGTTTGTATCCTATACTAAAACTAAGCAGCGCACCCTCCCTTTAAATATTTTATTTTAGAAATTTTGACAATAAAAATTAAACATCTTGCAATGGGTGATCAAAAGTTATGTACAGTCCTTGGAGGATTGGGTTTAAATAGCTTCATTCAGTCTTTCAGGGACGAAAACATTACATCAGATATTATTTCCAAATTGACCAAAGATGATTTTAAGACCCTTGGACTTAATGACAACTCTGCAATTATGAGTTTGAGGATCAAATGTTGTTCTTTTGGTGGAGAGACTGTAGTAAAAATCAACACGAATGGGGCACCAAAATTTCTTATTCCCAAAGAAATACTTGAACATTTCTTAGAAGATGGCTGTTTGATTGCGGAGATTGCAAATATGTTGAATGTTTCTCAGCGCACTGTATTTAGACGTATGGAAGAGTATGGTTTATCTAAACATAATTTTTCAGATATTAATGAAGAAAATTTGGATGTTCTTTTGACTAAACTAGTTGATGAATTTCCTCATTGTGGTGAAGTGATGCTGAGAGAACTGCTGAAAGAAAGGCGTATCAAAATTCCTCGGCAAGCATTACGAGAAAGCTTGAATCGTATTCATGAAAATGATGGTCTGATGAATAGGAAAAAAAAGAAACTACATCGTCGAGTTTACAGTGTTCAAGGGCCAAACCATCTGTGGCACTTGGACACAAATCATAAACTTGTACGGTGGAATTTTATTATCACTGGGATAGTCGATGGGTTCAGTCGTCTACCTGTTGGGCTTTACTGTACAAATAATAATAAGGCAATGACTATTCTTGAATGTTTTAAAACTTCAGTTGATGAGTATGGTCTACCTAGTAGAGTGCGTTCTGACAAGGGAAAAGAAAACGTTTTAGTTGCAGACTTCATGATTGAGAAAAGGGGAGTTTCTAGAAGAAGTATGATCACTGGAAAGAGCACCCACAACCAGAGGGTGGAAAGGCTGTGGCGTGATGTTTATGCAGGTGTCCTTTCATACTTTTCAAACATCTTTACCTATTTGGGAGAAGAAAATTTGTTCGATTTGAACAACACTTTGCATCTTACAGCTTTGCACCACGTGTATCTACCAATGATAACAGAAAAACTTTGCAGATGGAGAACAGCTTGGTCAACCCACAGATTAAGGACGGTCAACTCCTCGCCACAGCGCCTCTGGGTGACAGGACAAATTACAAACCCTGTTGGTCTCGCTCCTATCAATGTGGATGACTTTTATGGAGCAGAAGGTTACTTGGATCGTAATGAAGAAGAAAATGAAGGAGTAAGACCAATATTTGAATTTGATGGTATCTTGCTGAGTGAGGACTGCATATCAGAACTTCAAAATATATCCCATGATCAGAGGGAAGATTGTGGTATCAGCCATTATTGCGAAGCACTTCAGATAATATCTCCTTTCAATCAATTTGAATCTGTAATTTAATTCAGCATTGAGTTTTAGGATATACCATTTTTGCAATAAATTTTTTAACTTTTGATATTTAAGCAATAAAATCAGCAAACCTTACTTGAACCAAACCAATTTCTCAATAAAACTTAATTTTCAAACAGTTTCAAGGCTATGTTTCAAGGTTTCCATAACTTTAAACTTGATTTGAGGCATTTTATGTTAACCATGTGGGGGAACTGCAAAATCGTCAAATAACTGGGGGAAAGCAAAAAATATAAATAATTATGGTCGGGAAAAAAGAGGGGGGGATAAAAAAAATTGGATTTTTAATAGTTGAACCAACCCAAGATAAAACTATGTTTATGTCTGTCACAATAAAACAGCAGAAAAGCTGTAATTTTGAGTTAATGAGTATATATTTTATATATATTTTATATTTTATGCTGTCGTTGGACCAAAATTTGTTTAAGGGCATCAACCATAGATTTATAAAAGCCTGAAAGGCTAGATGTTAAACTTTTGCTGAAAAGTGTGTCAGGGCTAGGTAGGAGTCAGGTGGCATTACAATAGAATTTAAGCGCTTAAGAAGCTTTGCAGGTTTTTGAAAACAATAGCATCAATGTTTTTTTTTGCTTGGAAGAGCTTGAAGCGCGACATCTAGCTCTAGCTTTACAGAAATATGTAGCATCAACAACTACTACATCTTTATCATCCTAAGGGTTTTTGATACACAAGCTAATCTGGCAGTTGTGACAACAGAATTTAGATCAATTTAGTACTATGACTATTCTATTTACTATCAAGAAGAGAAATAAATAAATCAAAAAATGGAAACCTCAATTGAGCATTTTATTTCTTGTATATTAGTATATGAATGTATAATAGTGGGTTACAATATCTATATTGACATTTTCAGGTCCGTAGTGGGTAGTAGTTTTTTCCTTTAAACCTATTAGCAGCTTTACTTCTTATTTGATTAATCTTTTGATAAATTATTTTGACTTTGCTGTTATTTTTAGATAAAAACATAACAATGGAGGAAATATTAGCCGAAGCAAACTTAACACATCTTTTACCAAAATTTATGGAGGAAAAGGTAGATCCCACAATTGTGGTGTCTGCCTCGCGTGATGATCTTAAACGGCTTGGAATTATGAGACTTGGTGACAGAATTTGTCTGAAGGACATGTGCAAGCAAACCAAAAATCCAACCACCCAAGCAAGAGTTTTAAATGAAAGGCAACAACTATTTAGTTCCTACAAGGACCGCAAACAAAAGCAAAAAAAAAGACAGAATAACAAATCAAAAAAAACATGGAATGCCAAATTTATCTGTCTCTCTGACATGGATGAGGAGAATATGCCCAATCCAACACAAAGAAACATTTTATCTAACGCTGGACTGGGAGTCAAACGAATTAAGCTGGCCTACGAGGATAATGAAGAAAAGATATACCAGACAATCATGTCTGACGAAAGAAATAGTGATGGACAAATAATAGGTTTTCCAGCTTTAAAGGAGGCTGGGGGCTTTCAAGTAATGAAGGTAGATATAAATACAAAATCTCTTTTTCCAATGAAATGTGCTTTAAATGCCCAATCTTTAAAGAATTCAATAGGTCATCAAGGAACACTTTTTATTCGACCCATACAAAAGTGTCTCTCAATTTTACCTTTGAAAGATGACGAAGAAGAAAGTGCAATCAAGGATAAATGTTTCGTATGCCAAAAAGATTTTCCCATCAATGAATTGAGAGGGCATGTGCAATCCTGTGAATACCAAGGTGACATTGACTCTGAAACTGAACTACCATCAGTTCTAAATCCAATTAACCAAAGAGATGAAGATTCTGAACATAGCTATTTGCTCATTTCGACCCATTCTCCTGCTGAACAATCAACAAATGAATCACTTAACCACGATGAAATTCCCCTACCACATGTACCTGCTTACAGAGAAGCTCAGGAATTTCATGAAAGCGAAAATCATGTAACACCTGGTGGAGAGCAACCAGCATTTAACATCTCATTTGAAAACGACAGAATTATTCATCAAGAAGATGAAGAGTTTGATGCAGTTAGAAAAACTTTTGACTTTGAGAAAACTCTTAGTGAAATAATCGATTATGGTTTTACCACAAACAGCCCTGTAGATTTATTAAGATTCATGCAAACCCGTCTAGTTCTTGGCAGAAGCTTGGAGATTCGTGATGTCCTTACTACAGAAGAAGGGCCTGTCAATTTCATAATGGTAGATCGGAAGGGACTTCTTAAAACTGGATTAGAAGAAATCAGAGATCTTGAATTTAAGTTCATGTGTATCCGGGTCCAGTTTTATTGTGAGGTAAGTATTGAAGTATTGTCCAAAATGTATTATAGTATGCCCAAAAGCAAAATCACAACAGCTCAAAAATTGACGCTATTCAGCTAATCATGTTAAATTTTCTAATGGCTCTTTTAGTAAATAACTCAACTGTATACTTTTTTGCATGAAATAAAAGTTTTTTGTTTTTTTTCTTCAGAATTTGGATTTCATCTGTATCAACTTATTATATTGTTAACTTTGATATTATCTTTTGTACTCAGAAAGCAGACGATTTTGGAGGTCCAAGAAAAGAATGTTTTGGCCAAATCCTACGAGAAATCAGAGAAGAGTTCTTTGACAAGGAATCGATGCTCTCTATAAACCATTATTATGATGTAGGAACCATAATGGGTAAGTAGAGATTTCCCTGAATCTAGTCAGCATTGTTTATTCGAAAAATGCTAGAATTTATTTTAAGGTATTGTAGAACTTTTACAAAACGCCTGATAAAGATATTTCTCTTAAACAAAGGATTTTACTGATAAAACTGTTGTTTTAAGAATTTCTTTGATGTGTTTGCACGTCACTTCATCAAAAACAAAACAAAAATCACCATAGGGTATAAGCCCTTTGAAACAGGAATGGCTAATTTCGGACAAATCTTACAACCTTTACTAATTCAGACTAATTTAGTATCAAAAATTGAAATTTTTCTATTTTTGTGAACTTTAGGGAATGAGTTGTTAATTTCCTTATTTAGGCATAGAATCTTAGAGATCTATGTTTTTTTTCATATTTGAAATGCTCAGAAATTGATGTAAAACAATAGTACATTCCTATGGCTAATTTAATTTGCACAAATATTTCAATAGATCTGCCTAAATTGGCTATATTTGTAGCAAAATAATAAAAAACTTGATTTGATGCAATTTTAGCCAATTATGGCAAATCAGTTAGTTCAATGTAATGAATATCCATGCTGTAAAATTTCATATCTATGGCGCCTATCTGCTTTTTTTAATAGTACAAATCTGCTTCTGAGTCGTCATTATTGCCAGAAACTGGCTACCGATGTAACTTAAATTTTTCAATCTGAACCAACAGGGTTTTTCGTTGTAAGGCTCTTAGCCATTTTTGCAATTTAATAACCTCTTTTGCATTTCTAGAGGATTCAGAAACTATTTTTAATCATCTCATCTGCAATTCTGTTCAAGTAATAATGCTTTACTTTGCTATGTGATAAAATTCAGGCTCATTAAAATGGCATTCAGGGGGGGGTCACGGAGTTAGTATCAGTCATCATGATGACTAACTGCAAAATTGAAAATTTGAAATTACACCCGCCACCCCTAGCAGTTAGTACCCAAAAGTACGAAGTGTATTGATTATTGGCAGGTTGATACCACTCCCTGTTAAGCGGTTCTGAGTAGCCAACACTCAAGGATATCACTATTTGAAACCTGTTACTACTCCTCAACAGCCCTAACTTGGTAATTCTTCCTTATTCTAAATCTATAGAGCCTAATATATGAGGTAAAAAGCCCTTGAAATAAAAACCTTTTAGCGAATTAAATTAAATTACAATAGATCAATGGGGTATAAGCGAAATTTTAAGATTTCGCGGGGATTAATTTTCGCGGATGAGGGATTTCCTGATTTTTCGCGGGGATTTAATTTCGCGGATTGGGGTACAAATTAAAATTTTTGAAAAGGGTCAAAAATAAAATTTTTCCAGGAAAATTAAGAATTTATTTTTCAAGTAATAAGAGGGTGTTTTGGAATAGGGCGAGGAGATATGCATTACAACTATCAAAAGTTGAATTTGAACTTCCATGGTGCGGAGCTAAATTTTCACAGCCTATTTGGGAAAAAATCTTACATATCCTTTTAAATGTTTAATTTCAAGCCAGTTGGATTACCCTCATGCATTGAAAAGCTTTTAACAATAAGCGATTATTTTAGATAAAAAATTTTCAAATACCTCTTCCAAGTTTGTAAATTTGTGAAGAAAATTTTGAGGAAAACGATTTTTAGCTAACAAGCATATCAAGGATTTGACCTTTTTCGAGGGTTGCCTCATGTAGAAAAAAAAAAAACGATAAAAATAGAAATTTCGCGGATCGCAAAAAAAATTCAAATTTTTCGCGGAAACCAATTTTCGCGGATGAGACTTATTTTTGCGGATGACACCCAAATCCGCGAAATCCGCGATAATTAATCCCCGCGAAAATTTATCCCATTAAAGTAAGTCACGAACATTACTTACCTCGTATTCAAACAATTACCATGGTGATTTCGTCCCTTGAGACATAAAATGATTTTTTTATGAATAGAAAGTAGTTTTAATAAAATGCAATGGGAGTTGATCACCATGGCAATAATTTCAAAACGAGGCAAGTGTTGTTCGTGACGTAATTTATGAAAAGGTCTATTTAAATCTTTTCTAATTCATTCCCCACATTACAAATTAAGTGTAGATAGAGCCTTACAGAGCGACAACAATAAAAACAAGTATGAAGAGTAAAACAGATAAAGCTAAATAGAAAAGAAAGCTTATTAATTTGGATAAGAGCAGCCTTTTCTACAGTTAGTACCCTAAAAGTACCATTTGATTGACTTGAAATTTATATTGCACCACCCCTCAGAAGCGGTTAGTACCCTAAAAGTACCATTTGATTGACTTGAAATTTATATTGCACCACCCCTCAGAAGCGGTTAGTACCCTAAAAGTACCATTTGATTGACTTGAAATTTATATTGCACCACCCCTCAGAAGCGGTTAGTACCCTAAAAGTACCATTTGATTGACTTGAAATTTATATTGCACCACCCCTCAGAAGCGGTTAGTACCCTAAAAGTACCATTTGATTGACTTGAAATTTATATTGAACCACCCCTCAGAAGCGGTTAGTACCCTAAAAGTACCATTTGATTGACTTGAATTTAATATTGCACCACCCCTCAGAAGCGGTTAGTACCCTAAAAGTACCATTTTGATTGACTTGAAATTTGTAGTACACCACCCCTTACAGCAGTTAGTACCCAAAAGAGCAGTTAGTACCCAAAAGGTACTAACTGCAAAAATCGAAAATGGACCACCGCGGAACTAACTGCCATGATGTCTGAAACCAACTGCGTGAACCCCCCCCCCTCCCTGTGGCATTTTTTTAGCTTTGATATTTGATGATTCACATCACTATACTCTGGTGTACCAGTTTTGTTACTTTCTAGTCATCTTAATGAGCCTGAAATCAATTTTATCCCATAGCAAAGTAAAGCTTTATTACTTGTAATATATTTTTCATGCTTGAAGTTCATTTGATTCATTTAAAGTTAATTTACTGATAGCAGCAAAAAATTTTGAGTGTGTTACTTCGTTAGCCCATATCTGCCAATCAACAGTGTGATTGCAAACAACAACCACATATAGTTGACATGTCAAAGATTTATGTCCAATGCAGAATTTAAAAAAAAGTTGAAAAAATAAATTTAGGAAAAATGTTTTTCAATTTTAGCTTTTTTCGTGTAATCTAGGACCTTTATCCCCACGTTACGTTGTGCTAGCCACGCAATTTTAGCCTTCCGTGGGCTTTTTTCTAGGTTTTATAATAAAAAACAAACATATTTTTGAAATTTTCAAATGTCACAGAGCTTGCCTTTTTTATGAACATGTCCAAAAACCATCTAAACAGCTGAAAGGGCTTAATAAAAAATAGGTCTCCAATACCGGGTCATTTGTCTTATTTGGTCAAGTAGGTGGATAAATCTAATACACATTGTCATGTTTGCATTAAATTCTTAAAATAATATGGGTTGTTATAGGTTACTCGTTTAGATGTGTTCTTGGAACTAGAAAAAAAATTGTAAGAAATTTTCAGCCAAGCAAAGTTAATGTCCCCTCCCCCCAATTCATTTTCTTCATTTTGAATATGTATATTCAAATATTTAAACAAGTAAGTATTATCCATTGTCATTTACAGGTTTAAGCATCTTGCAGAATGGGCCGATTCCTCGCTTTTTAAAAGAAGAAGAACTCTTAAAGATTTTTTCCGAGACTGAGGCTGTTGATGAGTCAAAATACAAATACATTCGCAAAGCTTTACACGATCTTGGTATTTTGCAGGTAAACAAATATTCCAAAGCTTTTGACATGCCGCATTCCTTTCAAGCTGGAATTTTAATTTGAATTTTTTAATATGTTGCTTTATCTCTATAAATATTTTCGGAAGAGTATGGGAGCTTCGACTTCGGAACAGACTTCACTGGAATGCTTACCTTTCCTTGTTGGAAGTTAAGAATCTTCCTATTATTCTTTTTATTTCAAGTCTTTTGAGTTCTGGTGAGGTCAAAATAGATAGATGGAAATGAAGTACCTAACATTTTACTTCTTAATAAAATGGGTGCGGTGCAGAAGGTAAAAAGTACGATCACTACCTTTGATATTTTTCGAAAAAAGATTTGATTAGTGAGAAGATATGTTTGCTGAATGCGTGTAATGTTATCCAGATTGTTTTTGGTATACCCTGGTGATTTTAGTATCGCTCCAAATTGATTATCTTAAAACTCCCCCCATCTGAGTCATTTTTCAGTTGTGCAGCTAGAGCATAGTTTTCACCCCCTTTTTAATTCAGGGATGCCAAGATTTGCCTAAACTAGGTCAAATGAGTAAGGGGGTTTGAAATTTTGGTCTATTTAATCATATTAATAAAAACGCCTCGTGACTGGAATTCATTTTTTTTGTTTTTTTTTGAAACTGAGAAAAAAAAGGGGGAGTATTTGATTACAGAAAAGGTTATGGGTATAAAGTGTGGATAAATAAACCATACCCCTCCAAACTATGTAGAGCGCTTAGAAAATATTGGGTTGTTCACTGAATTTTTTTAATTGCAAAGCCTAAATGCTACATCTCTTCACTTAAATGTAATTTAATTGTTTTTATGTCATGAAAAGTAACGTTTAGCCACTTTTTTTATCAGGTTTTCCTTAGATTTCCAATAATGCTCCACTTGCTAAGACCATCGCCAAACTACAATCTGACTTTCAAAAAGCTTGTCCATCTCTTGGAACCAAGTTGGGAGGAAAATGGATCAAATGCAAACACGAGGCAGCGGTTATTGTATACACAGTTCCGGAAATATTTGAGACTTGTCCATGGTAAGTTCATTTTATAACTCTTGTGAGCGATTAGACAGTGGCTTATGTAACACGTGGAAAGCCTAAAGGGAAAATGGATACAATACACGTTTTTGTTTTATGCTTTTTTTAGAAACACATTTTGTTCACATTCTGGAAAGGCTTAAGATGACTCGGCTAGATTACTCTGATTTTTTTAAAGTTTTATTTTTCAAATTGTTCTCTTTTTTTTTAAGTTTTTTTTAAACCATAGATGAAAGTAAGATCGAATTTGAAAAAAAAGTTAGAGATTTGGTCGAAAGTTGAAAATATGGTTTGGGTTTATTTAATATTTCCGAGTGGTACAAGCGAGGGTCCGGGGGTTGGAAATTTTCGAAAAATTAACAAGCGGGGGGGGGGGCGTTTATTTGGCACCTAAGAGTATCAATAAGAGTTTAAAAAAAATAATTTAATAGTTCATAAAAATGATGACGTCAGCAAAAATAACGTCAGCAAATTTTTCAGCATGAATTTTAAGAACTGATTTTAAAGCTCTGATAAAAACCGGCAATTATGTTAAAGTAATCTTTTTTGCTTTCAGAAAATCAAAACAGAATTCGAAAATCTTACTTTGTTCAAACCCTACTTTTCGACTGGACAGCGGAAATACAAAGTTTTATGATGACGTCATCACTGCTACGATGACGTCATCACCGCTACGATGACGTCATCAACCTAAAATTTTATTATGAGCTCCTATAATTTCAGGGAACATTCCTGCAAAAATTTTTGTTCATAGCACTTCTAAATCAAAAGTTATTCAGACCTGGTGGAAAATACCTTCTTGATAGTAGTACATTCAAAAAAGCCTGATGATAGTAGGGTTAAAGTACAGTACGGCAAACTTTTCCGACCACGCCACCGGACTTTCAGGATAAGCTCAAGAAATCTTTTGAGTTGAAAATTTGTTAGTAATTGAACCCTTTATGTGTCAATGTCGAGTATATTGGACATGGGCTATATAGGAAGGTGAGGACCTCCCTGTAATGTCCAGTTTTTAAGCCAGCGAAAACCTCCCTTTAATGCCCAGTTTAAGTTAGTTTAAGTTTTTAGGGGTTTTACTTTCTATAATATCTGGACTATCCTGAATTAATAGGGAAAACCGTGAAAAGTTTTTAAAGATGGAAACTGCTATCAATTTCTCGCAATAATGAACTACTTTAAGGGAAGAAATTTTCGCAGGACTTTAATAAACACCTATAAGGAACCTGAGGCTGAGATTTGACTGTGAATCTTAAGGAAAACTAACACGTATTAGAAATCATAGTGTCCTCCCCCCTGGATTCAGGTGGGGGGGATGGGTTTTGAGGTCAAAAGGACGTATAGGGGGGAAAGAATTTTTTTTGAAGCCAGGGTGGGGGAAAACGAGGGGGGGATGGAAAATTTTCATTCTAGGCATGAGGGGGAACTCACCAAAATCAATTCAAAATTGAAAAACATCTGGTTTTATGAGATGATATAGCATAATGCTTAGTTTTATTGATATTATGGTTTAAAAACAACCATCCTTTCCATTTATTCTTGAATTAGAACTACCTTAGGGAAAACAATAAGCGTTAAGTTAATCAAATTACAGCTTTTTAATTTTATGCTTGAGGGGGGGGGACAGAAAAATTTTTGGAGGCAGGGTGGGGAAAAATGAGGGGGGTGGAATGGAAAATTTTCGTTCTAGGCATGGGGGGGGGAAGAGACCCTGAAGGACACTATGAGAAATATTGAACATACAGAATGAAAGAGGACAACATTTCATGGGGGGGGGGTACTTTTAGTGCTCCGTAATATAGGTGCTAAGCAAAGAAATTTTGCAGTTCGACGATTGTGAAAGATTTCGCGGATTGGCGAATTTGTAAAATTTCGCGGGAACTTGATTTCTTCCCTTAAGGTATATCTTAACTGGTTTTAGTAAATCTACTTATGACTTTGCCTAACAATCCCAATATGTTTCTAATTCTTGTCTTTTTAGGTGGTAACCGTACCCGAGTTGTTTTGGCCGATGTTTTACGATTTGTCACTGGATCTGAGGAGGAGCCGCTGTTGGGCTATGCCATTAAACCATCTTTAAAGTTAGTCCCAGCTATTGATAAAGATCACTTTTATCCTACCTCGAACACGTGTATTAACCAATTACAACTGTACACTGACACGAGCACTATTCCTTTGCCAGCTGAGGCTGAACTTTTTGCAAAGTTCGATACAGCATTTTCTATCCACGAGTTTGGATTGTCCTGAGCAAAAGCCTGAACCAATTTTAGGTTATAAAGCCTTGATGCAATACGGGAAGTTGTTTTATCTTGTGAATAGTCTAATTTAAGTACTTTGTGCAAATTTTATCTGTAAATATTTTTAAAAGCACTGGTACACTCAGACACTTAGGTTTTAAACGTTTTTATCTTGTGAATATTTTTAGAGAAGTTTATTCTGCAATTTAAACCCGGCTTTTCGGCATTTTCTGGAGATTTTATTATTGAGATTTTTCGCACAAAGATGCGTATTAGCAATGCCCAAAACAGGACAGAGTTCGATTTTTTAGAAAAATTTTTCCGAGCGGAACTGGCCCTTTTTGCTGAATTTCATTAGACTTTCCTATAAAAATCGCCGGAACAGCCAAGAATCACTGGGAAAAGGTCTTTCTTGAATTTCCTCAGTTGTACTTTAAATTTTTTCGTGAAACTTTGCAAAGTCCCAAAATTTGCCGAAAATCTTCATTTTCTTCGGGATTTTTAGCAAAACAGGGTTGGGTTGCGTACGGGGTTTGCGATTTCCGAAATACCGAATAATTTTGCCAAAATTTCCAAAATTCCGTAAAAAAAAACTTCCAATTCCGAAACTGTTTTTGGGGGTATTTTTCCTCGTTTTGATTAACTTTTCATCAAATTTGATTTTTCATGCATGAATTCCGAAAAAAAGGGATAAAAACTTAATAATACCGAAATTTCGAAGCAAAAATTCATGGATTTCCGATACCGAAGCAATTTCAGAATTCCGAAATACCAAAGGAATTTTGCCTGATTTCCGAAATTCCGAAGAAAAACGGCCGATTTCCGCAATTCCAAAAAACCGTACGCCTCCACAAAACTGGCCAAAAGCACTTAATTATGACTCTCCCCCCATTTTGTTGATTTCTACCTGGAGTACCCACGCCCCCCTTTATTCCACCCACCCCTACAATTAAGCACAAAAGAGTAATGCCGGAAATCGATAGCGATTGCCATTTGTTTATATTTTGTTCTGTCCCTTTGCGTTTTTTGTTATATTTCTTTTTTTATTTCCATTTTATAGTTGTCATTCGGTAGGTCCATTTTAGGTTGGTCTTGTTTTGTTTGTTTTTTAGCCTTTGCGTTATTTGTTATATTTCTTTTTTTATTTCAATTTTATAGTTGTCATTCGGTAGGTCCATTTTAGGTTGGTCTTGTTTTGTTTGTTTTTTAGAATTGAATTTGTCTAATCTCTAAGAAATAATACCAACTTCTATCAAAAAAGAGTCCCATTGTTCACTGATAAGTTCTATCTATGCACCCTTTTTCGGGACGTAAACACCAACTTTCAGCAATCCGATCGCATTTCCCTGTTTATTAGGCACTAGAGAGAAACCATTCAACCATTCGTTTTTGTTTTATTTATAGTTTATTTCCCAGCTCCTATACTCTATTTTTTTTTAATATTGCCATCAACATTCTGTTTAGCTTTTTGTAGAATCCTCTCCAGTTTTCAAAAGTAAACCTGACAGTCATCAGCAAATCGAAATTTACTATATCATTTAAAATAACTGCTTGTGCGAATTTTTTAAAACAAGGGTTTACTTATTAAATTTCTTTTTGTTGTCATTAAACCGTCCCTGGTAAGTTGATCCATGAAACTTTGAAGGATATTCGATAGGCTGCCAAAGGCCAAGTCCCTAGTTAGTATTTATCTTATTTTTTTTTAATTTTGACTTGTACTATTTGTTAATAAATATGTTTAGACGTTGCGTTGGTAATAGTTACTACCTTACATTCCTGTCCTTTTCAAATTCCCGTTTGTCAAATTGGATTATTCCTTAAAAAGATCTCGCATTATGAATGTACGAACATATTCAGCATGAGTCTATTGAATATATTTAGCTAACTTTTCCGAGGTAAGTTAAGTTTCTATTTTTTTTTAACTTAAATTTAGTCATTGGGCTTAGATAAGTCTTTGGAGTTTGCTAAAAACGCACTCAAATTATAACTGTTTCAATGAAAGGTATTTTTCATTCATCGGATAATATAAAATGATCAGAACAATGATGGATAAATCTCTAGAGCTGCATGAAATTCCCGGATTGTATACCTTAAGAGAAGAAATTTTCGTGAATTAGAGTTTCAAAATGGTAAATTTCGCGGAATTTAATTTCGCGAATGAGCCGATTTCAAAAGTCGCACGTAACTAATTTCGCGATTGAGAAATTTCAAAAGAATATTTTTTACAGAGAAAATGCTTTTCATAATTTTCATCGACATTCAAGACGATTTCAGTCACATTTCCAAACTTTAACAACAAAATAATAACGTCAAAGATGAATGTTTCAATGATAAGTCACGATTAAACTTCATCGCCTTCTTCTTCCTCCAAAAAATTGAATTTCGCGATGTAGACATTTTGATGTGTTTCGCGAAATTAAATTCCGCGAAAATTTCTTCCCTTAGTTAAGGTATTTTGAAGAGTTAGGGAAGCATTGTAGTCGCGAGCTGGGGAGTTGCTGGCTACAAGATTACGGGATACTGAAAATGAAAAAATATGATATAAGAGTGCGCTTAAAATTTGTAAATCCCGAGGGCTTATGTCATGCTTTGGCTGAAATGGGCTCTTCCAGAAAATGTTAGTACACCCGGGGTGGAGGACATATTGTCCGGGGATAGTAAAAATTCGTCAAAATTTGCCTTGTCCGGGGGTAATTTTACTTCGTCCAGGGGTAATTTTGGATGTCCGGGGGGTCAACTGATGCTTGTCCGGGGGAAAAATCACTGAAAATCGTTATATCCTCCACCACCCATATACAATTTTTTTCCGGAAGAGCCCAATATAGGATAGTTAAGTCATCATCCTAACTAAGTAAGGAGTAAGGTGAAATTACAGTATAATTTCAGGAACAAAATTTTCTTTTTTTTCTTTGCAATATTAACTTTCTTTAGCTTGAACACTAGCCTTTAAATCTGATATTCCACGCTAAAGCCCCAAAGGAGTGGGCAGGTTTAGCAGACATACCACTGCAAAATTCTTGACGGGGTCTCCCAAAATTCCGAAATGTAAACCTTCCGGATGCTGAAAATCACCCCGATCTTCAAAGCATAGATTGTTCAAGCATATAAAAGCTCTGTTTTTGGTATCTAAACAACGGCTCAATTGTTTTTTGAAATTGATGCCACTGGAAAATTGACTATATTTCATCACCTACTGAATTTTTTTAATGATGGAACAGTAAAATTTCTATCCACATAGGGGGCCCCCACATAGCGATTTTACTAGAAATTCTTATCCCTGCGGTGGGAAAAAATTGCACCTGGGCTGTGAGACAATATTGTTTTCTTTAAGAAAATGTTTGATGACTTGTCCCTTCCCCAGCTTTGCACACATTACTTCAATGTCTATGTAAAATTATATTGTACGTTGAATCAACGTTACGGATGGGATAGTCTAAAGTTTTGTGACGAACAAATCAGATAAATAAATCCAGAAAAAGATTTGCGTTTTACCGTTAGATTTAAAGGACGAGTCCCGGTTTTGGCGTAGAGTTCCAGTCTCATTTTCCAAAGTCCGGATACCCCCTAAAAAGAGGTCTTCAAAAGAGCTCATAAAAAAAGAGGTCTTCAAAAGAGCTCATAAAAAAAGAGGTCATAAAAAAGTGGTCTTCAAAAGAGCTCTTAAAAAAAGAGGTCATAAAAAAAGAGGTCATAAAAAAAGAGGTCTTCAAAAGAGGTCATAAAAAAGAGGTCTTCAAAAGAGGTCTTCAAAAGAGGTCATAAAAAAAGAGGTCTTCAAAAGAGGTCTTCAAAAGAGGTCATAAAAAAAGAGGTCTTCAAAAGAGGTCTTCAAAAGAGCTCATAAAAAAAGAGGTCTTCAAAAGAGGTCTTCAAAAGAGGTCATTAAAAAAGAGGTCTTCAAAAGAGGTCTTCAAAAGAGGTCTTCAAAAGAGCTCATAAAAAAAGAGGTCTTCAAAAGAGGTCTTCAAAAGAGGTCATAAAAAAAGAGGTCTTCAAAAGAGGTCTTCAAAAGAGGTCATAAAAAAAGAGGTCTTCAAAAGAGGTCTTCAAAAGAGGTCATAAAAAAAGAGGTCTTCAAAAGAGGTCTTCAAAAGAGGTCATAAAAAAAGAGGTCTTCAAAAGAGGTCTTCAAAAGAGCTCATCAAAAAAGAGGTCTTCAAAAGAGGTCTTCAAAAGAGGTCATAAAAAAAGAGGTCTTCAAAAGAGGTCTTCAAAAGAGGTCATAAAAAAGAGGTCTTCAAAAGAGGTCTTCAAAAGAGCTCATAAAAAAAGAGGTCTTCAAAAGAGGTCTTCAAAAGAGGTCATTAAAAAAGAGGTCTTCAAAAGAGGTCTTCAAAAGAGCTCATAAAAAAGAGGTCTTCAAAAGAGGTCTTCAAAAGAGCTCATAAAAAAAGAGCTCATAAAAAAAGACGTCTTATGGCAGCTATGGCGTTCCATAATTTTCTATCCTTTTGTATTATCAGCATCAAAATAATTAATGACACAAAATATTTTGAAATTGGTTTGAAAAGCCTTGTATTTAATCATCAGATTATTATTTCTGTCAAAATTAGTGATTTTGTCAGCGTAAAGACAATAGAATAATTGATTAGATTCATATCTCTAAAACTGGCCTTCCCATTTTTTGCCTACTAAATAGTATAATATTCAGTGTAATAAAGTTTATAGACGTCCTACTATGACCCTGTCAATATTTTTGTCAAATAGTTTCACTTTGTCAAAAAAATGACTGGTTACTTCAAAGGTCACTTTCTAGTATTCTGAGGACTTGATTTGAACCTTTCTACGGTGGAGAGAGCAGATCAACTCGATAACCAAAATTTATCTGGTCGCCGGTCGTGGTCGATGTTTAGAAACTTCCCTAATATTGGGTCATTTCAGACTGCGTGATTTCTGTGATATGATAAACAGTTAACAATAGGAAAACGAAGATAATAATACGAGAAAGATTTTTGACAGTGTGAGCACTTAAATACACGGGAATCCCCCTCGCACTGGTCGAATATCATTAAGTCTGGACACTAGTAAAGATATATTGAATTTCATCAAGCGCTAACCCAGCTTTGGTGCACCACTTTTGATGATTAGTAACAATAGAGGTGTGGGTGTCTATTGTTTGAAAGTAAGACGTTGTGTAAACAGAGAGAACGAGAGAGGGATAATAAAAAATTCAATTTTCTCTAAAAAGAATTATCTTCTAATTATGTGTCTAATTTTGTGTCTGAATGCGCCCTAAAAATGGATTGAGGGGAATCTGTGTGATGATTTTCTCTCGTTTTTAATTAAGGGTAAATAACCGATTAAGACAAACTCGTATCATATCTCGCAATGTGAATTGCCCCTATTATTTTCTTGTATTTTAGTTTCAAGTGTAGGTTGTGTGGGTTCACTTTTGAAGTTGGGGTTCGTGATTCGTCAAACAATAGGGCCTGTTCACATGGTCTGCTTGAGATTTGAGGCTAATTATCTTTTCGCCAGTGTGAACGGAAAAATAATTTCCTTTTCAGCAGTCGATAATCAAAAGTAAAGTTCTTTGCTTTTCCGCCAACGCTAGCCCAGCTTTTTCATTTGATTTGAACTTTCGAAACAAAAGAGCTCTCGAATATTTGTTTGTTTAAAATGTTTGTTTAAAATGTACAGCAAAATAGACAAAAGTATTTGGGTGTGTCGCGTCTAAAATTACAAGAAGAGAAGAAAAAATATCTAGAATAATGGAGCTGTGACGTCAAAGAAAAAAAATCAAGAAGGGAAAATGAATGCTAAAGTTATTATGTTTCTAATAAAGAGGAATCTTCTGATTTTAAATCGAGAAATTATCGAAAATCGTATCGTATTGAAATTTAGTGAGAATAGGCCCATTGTCATATTTGGCCTAATATAATGTTCTTATATATTTTGTTCTTATCTAAAAAACGTATATCCTTGGTATAGTCTTCATTTCATTTTACCAAATTAAAGCTAAAATATTCAAAAAATAATTTAATAAAAATTCGGCAAAGTTAATTCTCGCGAAATTTAGAAATACCTTATTCAAAGAAATTTTGGCGGGAAGAATATTTGGTCCATTTACCGAATTACGAATCCTCCAAAAATAAAGTTTCCGCCAAGTTTAATTTTTTTTCGCTTTATATCGCAATTTAGCCACTAAAAGTATGCAATGTCAATGTTTTGACCTCTATTTTCGACCTAAAGTCTATCCAGATATAATTGGCAGTGGAAACAAGAATGCCTGTAACTTTTGATAGTCAAATGTAATTATGGAAATTTTTTTTGCTTGTTTCAGAGAAACAAAAGTGCTATATTTGAATGTATTTTTGGTTGAAAAATTCGCGATTTTTAGCGGTTAAATTTGCGATTGCAAAAATTGAGCTTTTTTTCTGACTATGCTATAACGTTCATTTTTACACCAGTGGTAGTTCAACCTTAGGTTTAGAAGTTTGTTAAATTTCAAGGCGAACAAAAAAGTCCTTCGGAAGATATGGGACCCGAAATACCGCTTGGTAGCAATTTTCTGTGAAATATCAGATCTCCAACTTATTACTAAAACGGGGGTAGTGACATGATAAAACAATTGTTCGATCATAACACATTTTACGATCTCTTTAATGATCTCATAGCCAAACTGTGTTTAGTGTTTTGGGAATTAGCTAAGTTCTTTAATACCTTAAAAATAGCAAAGGCAATATAAGTTCATGCTTATCTTTTCAATAAAAACAATTATACTGTGATTTCACTTAGTTTAGAAATAATCAATGATACCAATAATACCAATGCACCAACACTTCCCAACTTTTAATTGCACTGTTCAAAAAAGATAACATAACCCCCGTTTTTAGTAATAAGTTGGAGATACGATATTTCACAGAAAAGTATTACCAAGGGGTATTTCGGGTCCCATATCTTCCGAAGGACTTTTTTGTTCGCCTTGAACAAACTTTAATATCTGTCGTCCGCCAAATTAAATTCCCGCCAAAAATAATTTTGCCCCTAATCCGCCAAATTAAATTCCCTGTAAAGACTTTTTCGGTAACTACATCTCTAATAGCTTATTGTTTTTGTGTGGTATCAATCGAAACGTGCAAAATCTAAATAACAATAATTAGAAGATAATTCGAATAAAAACTCCAGGACTAAAACTAAGATTGGATGCTTAGAAAACTAATTTCAAGTTGTTCGGTTTTCTCTGTTATGTAGGAATAAAATGTTGTTACAATTAAAAAGTACTACAAAAACAACACTAAGAATTTGCCGGAAATCGATATACTGTATTATACTTCACGGGTAATCAACAAGAGTGACAGAGTTCAAAGGCAAAAGTTTTTGGATGAGATCGTTTCTTTTTTCTATGTCAGCAAACTCGAAGAAATATATACATCTAAGTTTTGGGCCTAATCCAAAGGCACACGATGGCATATGATAAAAACTACCAAGATAATACACTGTGATGTGCTTTATGATGTTTCTGTCAACGTAATCAGCCACATTTTCACATACTTTCCTAGGCATCATGCCGATAGCCTTTTCCTCTACTGGAGAAGGTCCAAAAATTCGAATTGCGTTTGAGTCGTTGGTGTTGTGCGGTTCCCTTGGAACTCTCATCGGCATTTTCACTTCTGGTTTATTGCGTATTTTGTGATACCCATTAGCGGAAGCATAGAAACCCAAATAAACGTATGCATGATTCCACTTCTTTTCATTTCTATACATTTTAAAACTAAACATGAAAAGAGTAATTCTAAACAATTCAAATGTACAATATGTAACGCTGGATATGCAGCCTCTTACAGATTGAGAGATCACATGAAGTCAACCCACACAGAGGAATTCGACTACAAATGTAAATGGTGTGGAAAGGGCTTTTTACGGCTGGGTGCTAAAATAAAGCACGAAAATAAATGTAAAGTTGAGGACGATGATCTTGATGTCTAATCAACATAAAAATTGACTTTTAATATTGTGATTTCTTTAGTTTGTAAAAATATTCTTATGTTTTTTTTTCCTATTCATTGTAATAAAAAACACATACATTAATGATCTGGCATCAATGTGATCGAGAATGTGTTTTACTTGGTTGGCAAAAAGATACGAGAAGACGCGCTGGACCAAAATATTACAAAAGAAACATTGTAAGAGTTCAGTGAAAGATGTCAATTTCCCACAGGAAACTATTGATAAATAATTGAATCTTTATGGAAGCGCATGGATGAGATTATAAAGTGCAAGGGAAGCCGCATAGAATATTGACAGGTACAATATTTTATTTTGAACTTAGGAATGTCTGGGTATTTTGTTCTATTTAAAACAGGTTAAAATGTTCAGTTTTATGCATAAGGACTCTTACAGTAAACCTTCAAAACTATCCAGGCAAAAATAACGGTCTGCGGTGTAAACCGTTATATTAAAAGTTTTCTTTACTAATGGTTTACGCCTTAAACCCTTGTTTTTTTTTCAAAAATACCATTTTTTTAACGGTTTACACCATTTTTTTTACTAATAGTTTACGGTTACAGAGTTATTATACAAATCCTAATAACGTAAACAATATAAACACAAAAAAGAAAGAAAGCAGCGAAGAGGTCTTTTAGAGTCTTCTGAAGTTATCGAAAAACGAATGAAGCATTTTTAACAGGGTTCAATGATCACTGCGTCTTTCTCATCAATTCTATATTTCAATTCGAAAACGTTCCATCTGTTTTCCTTTCATCAATGTCACCGCTGATAAACTTCTTAACAATCTCGTGACTTGCTGTACTGAAAACCGGCTGCTTTTTGTCCCACAGGAGATCTTCTGCGTAGTGTGTTTTTTGGGCAGAGATATGAATGGATGCACCCTCCACCAAATTGAGGAAATTGTGCCAGGGCAAGATTTTCTCACTCCATCTGGAGTCGCTCCTGCTCCTACCCAAGCCAAAGTTCCGTATGCGGGGTTGAGAAAAGTGTTGAAAATTTCTATCAAGGGCATGAGTAAAAATGTTTTCCCACAGTTTGTAGATCCAGTGATGAAATTCACAAACTTTCTGCGGCCTTGGGACAGTGCGTTTTAGATGCCTGCAGCAAATTTTGTGATATCGATATCATTGATGTAAAGGACCTGAGCTGCCATTTTCATACCACTTGCAATACTCTGGGCAAGAGCATTCCAATTGGCCGGACACTTCAAAAATATCAATTATGGACATGCCTTTGCAGTCGCAAGCTTTCTCTGCGTTTTCGATTTTATTAATTCGCGACGCGACGCCTGTTCTTCAATATGAATTCAGCCAATTCAACTTTACCATCTGCCTTTTCTCTGCTCGCTTGCCTACATAACTCGTCATCAGTCTTAACATTCTGCTTTACAATCATCTCATGTTCATCCAAAACTGTGATCGATCTTCTCGAACTGGAACAACTTGCTGAACTTTCATCTGATTCACTCCTGCTTTCCTTCCTTTTGCGAGAAGCTTTGCCCGTTTTCGGAGATCCTGTGTAGACTGGGTGATTTGGACTCAACACATAGTTGCCTTCTTTAATCACATAGGTACACGCACTGTGATTCTTATATACGTGCCCATTGTAAAACTTTGCAATTTTCAAAAGCTGCGGTGATAATTTCTGCAAATTTTTCTGCACTTTCACACTTTTGTCTGTCCGCTTGACTGTAAGTCACCAAATAAACAGGCCGAGAACCAACTTCAGCCTTCTTGTTTTTTACTTTATTTAGTTTTTGACTTTTATTATCTAAAATAGAAGTTACCATGTACATAGAAGTTTTAAAAGATAGGACTTTCCACTTTTGGAACTCCAGACGTGCCCCCAGACAGGCCTTCCAAGCTTGCGGCTGAAGTTATGCAAAAATACGGACATTGTGAGAACCGCGTGGTCGCGACTCTTTCTTTCTAAGCAAATTTTGTGGGTTAGGGAGTCATGCTCTGGCATTTAATTAAGTGATCAATTTGAAAGTTGACATATGTAAACACTGCCGTGGAAAAAAACATATCTGGGATGTCTGGACAGTTATGTAAATAGTACATGTAAGGTCAATATTCCTTATTTCGCCCATTTTTCCTAGTATGTCCCTCCCCTTTTTTTAATTTTTTTTTTCAAAATTCAGACAATGTCGGACAAAATATTTCGCAAAAAGAATTGAAATAAAAAAAGTCCCCCCTTCCACCCCCAAAATTAGTGTTGATGGGTGGAAGAGGGGTGGAGGTGTGATATCCTTTTCAAACTACTTTCCAACATTTAATCGGGGGTAAAGGGGGTTTAGGTCTGATTTAAAATGAGCTTTGCCAATATATTTTGTCCAACATGGTAGTTTCTATAAATATGAAAACTAGATTATAGGGTTATTCTAAAAAATAATAGCTGTTTTCTTAGACGACTACGTTTAAAGTGGAATTTGCTGAGCTTACAGTTGCATTTAATATCAGAACCTAGACGGAAATTACATAAAGACACAAAAAGTTTCGACAAGAATAACACTCAGTGAGCGATATATTTCATAAAATAAAAAGCAGCAGTGAATTTGTATTGGATACGTCAGCGGCCTAGAAGAATAAAAGAATATGTTGATAAATCGGTTAAATCGTTGTTAAATAGACCGCTTGGAAAAACAATGCAGATTACTTTTTCTTCAAAAAAGTCGAAGGAAAATTAAGAATATCCCAAGAATATCCCAAGAATATCTCACCCTCAGCTTGGACAAATTGTTAAGAATACTTCACCCTCACCCAAAAATCACTATTCTTATAAAAAGAGGGTAGACTAGTTTAGACGAACTGAATTCGTCATGAATTGTAAGCAGTCCGGTCCAAAATCTTGAGAGCCGTTGAATACTAGCCTACCCCCTACCAATCCAGTACAAAACTTTCTACAAAGTTTGTATAGGCTATTAAACATCTAGAATGTGCCTAAAATAATATTTAAACATACTAAATCCAAGTACGTTTGAAAATTACAATATTATGACCCGTGATTGAAATTTTACCTTTTCTTCTGACTATTCTTGACTAAATGGACGTGATGCAAACTATCACAGCGTAAGTCTTTTCCTACACAAGATACCGTGGCTGAAGAGGACCTTTTAGTTTGTATTTAGTTTGCGTTGTAACGCGCGGCCGCGCCTTTTAACACGCGGCCGCGTGTATTTTTCAAGAAACGCGGCCGCATATTTAAATGCGCGGCCGCGTGTTATAATACACGGCCGCGTGTTATGAGATGCGGCCGCGTGAAAAACACGCGGCCACGTCTTTTTTTGAAAACACGCGGCCGCATCTTTTTTTGAAAACACGCGGCCGCGTCTTTTATGAAAAACACGCGGCCGCATCTTTTATGAGAAACACGCGGCCGCATCTTTTATGAAAAACACGCGGCCGCGTCTTTTTTGAAAAAGAGACACACGACGGCTCCCAAAATGTAGACTAGTAACTAGTCGTTGTATTTCTGTAGCTCCGTTTTCAACACGCTCACTACGTTCACTGAATACAAACCTCTCATTCCCGTAGCGTTTTTTTTTATAAGAATAATTTCCCCGCCCGCACATCACTTTATAACCACAATTTCCGCGTCTTGTGTCTCAGGAAAACCGGACGCTTGCTATTCTACCCAAAATGATGCCCACCAATGAGCGCACTGTGTGGGGTGGTATCCATGTCAAAAATATCCAGTTTAGACAACAGTGGGAGGTTTGAATAGGCACTTTAGGCCGATTTTCGAACTTTTAACTACCCCTGTCAAACTTGGTTCATTGGAAAGCTCTATCTTTTCTCGTTTCAACGAGGGGTCACTGACCTCTGTAACATTTATAGAAAAAAAGTTATTGGATTTTTTGTGAAGCTAATTGGAGCAAAAATTAGCGGATTTTTACTGCAAGGAGCCTACCAAAAAGTGGGCCAAAAGCAGGCATTTTTTTAGTCAAAAAAACTTAAGTTTGAGCAAGTTTTGGCTCTAACCCAAGTTTAGGTAACACTTTTTCGATTTTTTTCTTTCAGGTTATCTTTGATCATCATACTACAGGTTGAAAAAAAAATTGATGAAATTTACTTTTTCGCAGAATTAATACCACTTTATACCGGGAGGTAACGTAAAAACGAGAAAATCCGGGGGTAAAAAGTAACTAAAATCGCAATTAAAATTCAGGATTTCGATATTGAATGTCCATTTGATTCATTTCGGTGCTAAAAATGGTGTCTCGTGATACTGAATGTAAAAATTTACAATTTTCAAATTTTGGCCCAAAAGATTAAGAATTTCAATTTTAGGCCAATGATGACGTCATAAAATTGTTTTTTGTAATAACTCTATATACTTTGATGCAAAGCTAAAATTTTGCACACTGAAAGGTATTGTGGTAAACCTAGATTTTGAAAAATTTTTTTTTGAAAAATCGATGGACGCATTTTTTGGAAAAATTCGCTTTTGCTTTATTCCTGATGACGCAGCAGAAAAAATGGAAATTTTTTATTTAAAAATTTTCTTTACCTGAATATCTTTCAGTGTGCCAAATTTCATTGGCTAAAGTGGTTTCAGTCGACAAATATTGAGGATTTTAGATTCGATGACGTCATAAATGGCAGATGACGTCATAAATCCATTTTTTGCAATAACTCTTGAAATACTTTGATTGCAAAGCTAAAATTTTGCACACTGAAAGGTATTGTGGTAAACTAGAGTTTGAATTTTTTTTTTTTGAAAAAATCGATGACGTCAGCATTTTATTGGAAAAATTAGATTTTTGCTTATTCCTAATGACGTCAGCAGAAAATATGGAAATTTTTGATTTGAAAATTTTCTTCACCTGAATATCTTTCAGTGTGCCAAATTTAATTGGCTAAAGTGGTTTCAGTCGGCAAATACTGAGGATTTTAGATTCGATGACGTCATAAATAGCAGATGACGTCATAAACCAGTTTTTTTTCGCAGAAGCTACAGATCTGATCTACACTGATTGTAAGGCTAAGATATTGCACACTGAAAAGTATCAAGGTGAAGATAAAGAATGTATTTTATTGCATCGACTCGACTTTCGGTTATTTCTGTTGACGTCATCTAGATCTATCAAAATTAAAATTAAAATTTCAAAATCTCCTTGATTGAACTGGACATCTAAATTTTGTTTTCTGAAGTGAAAAGTTTGAATAGATAGATTAAAGTTTCAATAGATATATTGAGTAAAGATTTAATAGAAAATTCCGAAATACACCTTCTTGCTTTTCAAATGAGTAAAGACTATTTATTCTCCATTTTGAATCTAGAGTCCTCAAAATTCGTTGTCTAGATTTTTTTCTCTTCAAAATATTTTCCCATCCCACAACAGTCATTTCTAAATAACGCAAGCTTTTACTGGAAATGACGTAATTATTATTTTTTGAAATGAATAAATATTAGAAATTTACATGAATTATTACATTTTTGATAAAAGAATAAATTAAAAACTTTCTATAACCCTTATATACAAAATATATAATATAATAAATATATTTTCGTTTTTAGGTTGTCTCGTATACTTAGTATGTATTATTAAAGATAAGACACGTTTTTGACAGTACCATCAGGTACCATCGTTAGCTTTAAGCGAAAGGTTTGAAATATTATTCGCTGGCTTGGATAATCTAGTACTTCCTTTAAAAGAAACAAAAAATGGATTTGAGTATAAGGTAGCTTATTTTACTTGGACGCAGCTCAAAAATCTTAAAAAATTGAGTTGAAACAACAAATACAACAAATACAGCAAAAATCGCAACAAAAATTCTCTCTCATGAAAGTTTGAGATAGCTAAGCTGAACAAAGTCACATCAAAAAATTAATTTGACGTAAAAAATATTTCCATCAATCCGTCTACTTAATTGATCACAAAACACACAAATGCAAAAAGCAAAAAATCACAGTTGAAATCATTATGAGGTTAAAATATTTCAGGCTATCATGATGAAAGAAACCATTTAAAATGGAAAAAACAAATTTGGGGCGACAAGGCTGGCTTATTTAGACGAGGTGGAGTCGTTTATAAAAAGAGCATATTAAATACATTAAATGGAACCTGGCGTTTCCGGCGAAAATAGCTTAAAGATCCGGAGGAAAAATTTATCTTTAATGAGTAACTAACATGGAAGACAGAATAACAGTTTTGGAGGAGGAATACATTGAAGAAAAATGGAAAATGGATGAGATAAATAAAGTTACAAGATTTTAAAATAAAATTCATCTACAAAGGTTTGAAAAAACCTGAAAAGAAGTTCAACGAAAACGAAAACGAAACGCTAATGTGTTCAATCTCAATTCGACTTAAGATGTTATAATATGGTACTGGTAACCAGCCTTTCCTTGAACTTCAGAATATCCAAGTTAGGCTTCGGCTCTGGCAAGATAATGACTGTTTGAGATANCTTCCTCAACAGCTTTTAAAAGATTATTTGGATTTGGCCATTTTTTGATAAAATCTTTTATTGATAAATGGTGGTAAAACAGTGCAGCTCCATTGTAAAAAAGGATGTTGAATCTGTTTCCTATAAAGGGTGCAAACTTTGAAGAGTCCCCAAGTCCAGAAAAATATGACTCAAAATAAGAGGCAACACCTGATTCATCACTCCCCCTTGCATGAAAAGCCTTACACGCGGTCCACACAAGGCGCGCAGCACCTGATTCTTTTGTGTTGAAAGCAAACACTGTATCAAAATCATTTGATAATATAAGCTTTTCAAAAGAATTTAAAATCTTATCAGTTTCAGAAGCAAAATTAGCTAGAAGATGTAACTTGCAAAAGTAATTAGCCATTTCTGGCATTTCCTTTTGCTGTGAAGGACTCATTTCATTCCAGTTTTTTATAGCAGTTGGTAAAAGGTCCTGTCTTAGTTTTCTTAGTTTTTCATTAAATAGTGGATTCACAGGACCCAGGTCAGACATGGTGCTTCGAATTTTGATGATCATGTCTGAAAATGTTTTAGATTTATCCCCTTTCCCATTTGAGATTACTTCAGCAAGGTCTTCAATAGCCTCTGTAAAATACTTCATGACTGATGCAGCATCTCCTCCAGCTACCTCATCAAGTCCAAATGACAATGTCCTTCTATCTTGTGTAGTAAGCTGAAAATTTTGATAATGTCTGTGGTATTTTGATGTCCCATCCCCATGTAAACAATTATTTTCATTTTTATCATCAAGCAGTGCCTCCCCAACTTGTAATTTTGCTACAATTAAAGCCTCTTCTTGTAATCGACATTTAACGCCCGTTGAAGGAAGCTTTTGAATATCCTTATTGGCTAGCTTCTTTAACACACATTTAATAACAGCATCAATATTTTTCATACTGACATTCAACTGCAGTAGTCGCATAATGACCTCACGGATTTCATTACAATACATACCGTCAAGAAATGTTACAACTTCATCATCTTGCAAAAGTGCAACAAACTGTTGTAGCTGCCTGTTCTCGCAATTTAAAGTTTTTACCTTTGAGTGTAGAATCGCCAATTCATTTTCAAGTTTATCAATACCTTTGCCATCTACATCGGCTAATCTACTTTTAGTTTTGTCAAGTGTTTTTTTTCAAATAACGAGAATGTTTCCGAAAAGTTTCCTTTTCACCTGCAATTTCAGCAGCATTAAAACTAATCTCTTCTATGGTTTTGTTACAAGAATCTAGCTCTGACTGAAGAAATTCAATTTATTTTGAATCTCTATTTTTTCTTCAAGAGCTTTTTCTCTTCTTTGGATTTTCCTGTCGAGATTTTTATAGTTTTGGATTTTTCTTTATCAGAGACATCAAGTTTTTTGAATTTGACTTCAAGCTCATTTAGCTCTTTTTCCTTTTCGAAGTAACTTTTTTTGAATCCTTCTAATTCCAGTCGAGCTATTTTTTTACTTTTTATAGATTCAGACAATACACCAGAAAGGGACTTAAGTTCTCCCAGCATTTGATGATATGCTTCACTTACATCTTCACAAGAAGCTAATTTCCTTTTGAGACTCTTATTTTCATTTTTGAGCTCATTGGCAACACGTGTAAGACGAACTTCCTTATCAGTATTGCATGCTAGGACAGCTCTTTCCTGGGCATTCTGTCGGACAGGAATTATAAAATCTAGATCCAAATATGTTTCCTTCTCATCTGAATTATGTTTTGACAAATTCTGTAGTTTCACATTTAAACGTTGAAGCTTCATACTAATTGCACTCTCAGAGCATTGAAAAGGGCCAAAACTTTGCCTAAATTTGTTTGCCACAATTTGCTTGCTTTTTTTCTCATCTGGTTTTAAGGAGTGATACCAGTGAATTATTTCTCTATTTTTCATTTTCTGGCAGTTTTTTTCCTGAAGAGAGAAAAAATTAAATCTGAACGACATCCCAAATAACTTGAGTTTTACTTTAAGACTGTTGGTTAGCACAAATAATCCCAAAAACAAGAATCTCCCACTCAACATATTTATAAGCGAATAACTCCAGACAGTGTCCATTCGAACAAGTTCGAACGCGATTGAACCAATCGAATGTAATAGAATAATTGCGATTTGATGGCATTCAATTGATTCGGTGTTCGATTAATTATATTGACACCGTCTAGAAACTAGAAACCGTGAAGTTGGGTAACTTGCATCAGTGGAGGCTAACGTGCATAGCCCTCAAATGAATTTATGACCTGCCTGGTCCTTAAAATACAAAGTTAAATCAAAACAAAAATTGTAGAGTAGAGCTGCCAGCGAAGCTGCATTGTTCATTTGTTTTGAAATTTTGCTGCTTTGATTGGTCAGTCATTTGAGGGTGATGCATGTTAGTCAGAAAATCTGCCGTATACTATCTTCGCTTTCTGATTTGAATGATGGCGCTGCGATAGGACTCTCTCTCTCTACTTTTTCCCCCATCAGAATTAGTAAAGGCAAAAAGTAGTTGAGCTCCAGCTCCTGGACTAGATGCATGTTAGCCTCCACTGATCCAACTGATGCAAGTTACCCAATTTCACATTAATTGATATTGACTGTGTCAAGTGGGAGTCATGAAGAAATGTACTCTAAACAATGTACTCCAAAAATATTAATGTAGAAATAATGTAGTTGACCAAGCAAGAGACAGAGAGATAATCAGATGAAGTACAAAAATTAACCCTTACACTTTTATCTAGATCAAGTCCAAAAACTGAAATTTACACACACTATTTTGAGCAAATTGGTCCCTTACATAGACCAATGTCAATTGTATATTTATTCTATTGGCTATGCATTGACCAAGACCCGCAGGACCCATTTAATTTCACAACATTAACCAACTTTATTTCTTTAAAAGTCGTTTCAGTTCATTCTCCACTGAAATTTTGCCGCTTTTCTTCTGATTTCCCTCGCCTGCTCATTGGATACACTGCGCTTGAGATATCAAAATTGAGACGGGGGTCATGTTGGAAATTTGGAAATCACAACAGTGAACTTTGGCATGGTCTGCAATATATTGGATATAAAGTATTTATACATTTTGGAAAATTAAGTTTTTTCCCTATAATAATCAGGGTGTGCCATATTTTAATTTAAGCTTAGAAAAAAGTTCTGATCGAAAACAGTTTTCAAAGCTCTGTAGAATTTTACTGGAGAAAACTATAAATACAGCACACACAGGAGAAACAAATTCAGTCCTTTGAGCTTTGCCCAAAATCATTAGTTTTCTAAAAGGTTGGTAAAAACCCTTGCCATTTTTCGATACCAATATGGATCCTTTTTTTGAAAAAATCCAAAACCCCGTCTTTATAAAGAAACGATTCCCCGCTAAATTTTCGCGACAACTTTTAGTCACGTGACTGAAGTGCCTAGTTTGAAAATGATTGGGTCGGTTTATAAAGTGATTAGGTCGGTTTAAAAGGTGAGCGGCTTGGTTTTTTCGTATTTTCCGGGAAATTGGATTACTAAGTCCTCCTAAGTATGGTCTGGAAAATGTCACATTTCACTAGATCTAATTATGATAAAGCTAAGCGCCGATTTTTTGGTACCAACTCTTCCAAAACACCGAGCCAAAAAACCAAAGGTCCAATAGATGTATTTAATTAACGATTGATTTCTACAAAACAAGTCTGTACCTTATTTTACTTTCTTCTAATTTAGAAAAATTCCTACTTAAACTTAATCTAGAAAGTACTTTAATCGGATTAACTTTCGCGAGATAAACTTTAGCGAGTTTCGCGAATTTTGCCCTTTTTCGCGAAAATTTGTCTCGCGAAAAATCTAAAATTGCTCATTTGCGAAAGTTTATCTCGCGAAATTCTGCAACTTTTCCAATTCCATTTCCAATTCCTAATTTCTCGACCTCTGGAGCTATTGAGCCACTTCCAAATGGTCAAATCCTCACAATTGCATGGCCCTGGTGAGAACTAGACCCTTGGGAGTTGGCTGGGTTCTGTGGTTTGGTGGTTTGTTTTTTAATCAATTTCTTCATTCGCGAAAGTTTATCTCGCAAAATTTTGGGATAGCTCCAATTCGCGAAAGTTTATGCGCAACATTTCGCGAATTTTTGACCTCGCGAAACTTTATCTCGCGAAAGTTAATCCGGTTAAAGTAGTATAAAAATTTCAACAACGCACCATTTTTATTGCATATATCCCTAGCCTGTGCCAAACCCTACTTCTTTATGTAGCTGACGGTAGTAGGGTTTGTCACGTTTAGATGGATTTCGTATGCAAGCGTTTCTTCGAAAAGCCTCTACGTGAAGTGTAAATTCCTTAATGTCATGTGCAAAAGAGGGTTAAATTCTCTTCGGACATTAATTTACAAAAAGTTTATAACTATTTTTAGCTTTTAATGACACATGCAATAAAAGTTGACCAATTGACATTTAAATTTCATTTAATTGTTTTGACCTATATCGCGTTTTAAACCGACCCAGTCGATTTTAAACTCAGGTAATTTCATTTTTCTTGTTGTGGAAACCCAAATTACTCCCTCAAAAATCTAGAAAGTTAACTTACCCAGACACAGTATGCAGTGACACTGGGCTTCAATTTGATGATCTGAGTGCGAAAATTGTCGTTCTTTTTGTCTTTAGTTAGCCTAACTCGTCAGTATTGTCGTTTTTCTATTGTTTGTTTATTTTTAGTAATGCAGGATCATTTTGATAGACGTCCTCTAAAGCAAATTAGGCCATGTTTGGGTTTGTTGGAAAGCTCATTTCAAGGGCTATCTTTTCAGTGTGCCAGTTTTTTGAATAAGGTCCTCAAAAGTGGAACGATTTTAGCTGGGGCGGAATCGAAAGAGTTAAAGATTTTCAACCTTGAGGATATTAGCCTGTCGAAAGAAAATTTAGGTTAAGTTGAACATATTGCAGGAATTTTCGTCATTGGATTGGTCGTTAACTTGCTATTGAGACGTTTTATTAGATATTTACCATTTTCTGAAGAACGTGTCATCTTTATTGTTTCGAGTAACCAATTATGTAATATAATATAATATAAAATTTCTGCCACCAGATAAACTAACGTTTTCACCCACCTTTTTTTATCCAGTGAACTAGCCTGAAACATTTTCTGTCCCCGTATTCATGATTTTTAGAGCTAAGAATTTAGCTCGTGTTAATTCCGAGGAAGTCATTTCAACAATCTCCCGCGCTCCGTTCGCATATTATCTCTCCGCAGGGAGTTGGCTTCCCAGCCAAGTTAATGATTGAAAGCTAGTCTAAGCACAAACACATTTATACTCAGATCGAACATTCATACCCCTCTTATCTTCTTTTTTCTTTGAGAGTTTTCAGGCAAAGGTAGGTCTCCGAAGCGGAGAGCGCAAATAGCACTAGAGGGCTAATAATCAATCTGCAAGGGCATAATTAATGAACAACGACAAACGAAAACTTAACGCTATTACTATTATTAACCATATCGGAGATTCAAACAAAGTCAATGTACAATGTATAAACAATGTTTATTGAAAATCGGGCTCTGTCACATTTTAGGTATTGCCATTTTGCATCAGTGTGCAAAATTTCATGAAAAAATATAAAGTACAGCTCGAGAAATTCAAGAAATACCATTTTTCCGGCGAAAATTTGCTGTTCCGGCGAATTTTAGAAAGTTCCGGCTTCAAAAATCAAAGAAAGATCCGGCCGCATGTTTATAACGCGCGGCCGCGTGTTTTTCTTGACAAAAACACGTGGCCGCAGGTTTTATTCCCCGGCCGCGTGTTTTCGAAAAAAGACGCGGCCGCATGTTTTCGAAAAAAGACGCGACCGCATGTTTTCGTTTTCAAAAAAATACGCGGCCGCGTATTGTAACACGCGGCCGCATACTGTAACACGCGGCCGCGTATAATTAGCGCGGCCGCGCGTTACAACGCAAACTAAATACAAACTAAAAGGTCCTCTTCAGCCACGGTAACAAGACCATGTAGACACAATCTAAATTGATCCAACAATTTATCAACCAACCACCGACATACGCTAAGCCCCACTCACGATAGCAATACTCAGTTATCTATTACTTTGTGTTTTTACCTGCAAGATAAGAGAGAGAGAAAGAGAGAAACAATTTCAAAAAAAAGTTGAAAAATGCAAGAAAGAAGAATAACAATAATAATTTTTAAAATTCAGTTTTTTCTATAAGCACAATCATCTAAAATCACTACTTTCTACAATGCCCAATAAAGATCAGCTTAAAACTGAAGTCCATGGAGAAAGGTAGAATGAAATATTTAATTTTAAAATGAACAAATATGAGCGAAATTAACCAAAGAGGTGAGTATAGAAGGGCAAAAATTAGTTATGAAATGAAACTTTTATGCAACAGATTATGTAGGAATTTGATGTAAATCAAATGACGGGATGCAAGATCGAATTGGGCTATGATTTTTTCAAATACTTTGGATACTGTAGAAAGCATGCTAATAGGTCTGTAGTTTTTAACACTCGTCGAATGGCCTTTTTTGAAAACCTGGGTTATTGTGGCCCGTTTTTAGCGTTCAGGAAAAAGTACTTGGTTAAGACAAGAGTTAAAGCAATTCTTGAGTACAAAAGAACAGATATTGGCAGACTTTTGGAGAAGTTTCGAGCTTACCTCCCCAGATGTAGATTAATGACATTATCAATTTATGGACAGTTTCAGTGTCAGTATTTGTAAATTCAAAGAAATTGTCACCAAAAATGTTTCTGATTTTTATGATACTAGGATGGTCTAAATATCTTGCAATAGCATTGAGCACCGGATCACCAATGATCTGCTCAGTGTATTGCGGCCATTCGTAAATGTTCAGTGTCTTGGTTATGCCATTAAAGTAATTATTGAAAAGTTGAGCAGTAGTAATATCACTATTTACAATTTCCTCTTTATCAACTAAGATAATCTTTTCCGAAACGGTATGCTTATCTGAAAATTTTTTGTTGCATATTTCCCAAAAGTTTTGTCCAGAATTTCCGGGATACGAGGCAACCGTTTTGAAATAGTTTTTCTTAATTTTTCGATTCAAGTTACAAACATAGTTTCGCTGTTTATGATAGGCACGCATATCTGAAAAACTGTTGGATCGATGATAAATGTTACGAAGTCTGGACCTTTCCATTATGGCTTTCCGAAGGGTCCTGTTTACGTGAGGTTTTTCATTTGATGTCATTTGTAAAGATGGATCTGTCAAAAAATTATTTTCAACAAAATGATTATAGTATCGATAATTGCTTTACGCGGTGGTAATCTAGTATATCTACTTTTGAGCTGGGTGTATATTAAGTGGTGAAAATCACTAGGACCGGTGTCCCAAGTACCTGTCTTCTGCAACCCATATTTTTGGTTCGAAAGTATTAAATCAATGCAACTTCCTTCAACTTTTTTGAAGCAAGTTTTCGTTTTAATGTGACAATATAATAGCGATCTCGCGCTTTACAAGATTAGCTTAATTAATGGAAGTTTAATTACACTGATAATTTTAAGTTTCTCAATCATGAAGTTTCTTTTCAATATTTTGACGTATAGATTAAACATTTCGATTTAATCTCAGTATTTTCGTTTTACAAATAGATTGGCCTACAATATCAACCTAAAATCGAATGAATTGATGGAAAACTCGACCTTTAAATGAGGATTTCCTGTCCTGTAGTCGGGGGGTTTGTGTATACTGTTGGGGGCTTCTTTTTAATCTCCAAAATCAAAATCAATTTTCAGTTTTTTTAGAATCAGATTTCACTGTAACGAAGATCAATCTTCTTTCTTTCTTAATCTTTTTTTTCTTGTTAAACTTTCATCTGAATAAGGTCTGAATTTCAAGTTTTCTTCTTATATGGTCAAATTTAAAAAGATAGAAACAAGTTTTATAAAAAGTATTTATTCACTCTGATTTTATGTCTTTCTGATAATTGATCAACCAAGTTACCATGGAAGCGGAATTAAAAAATAAGTGTAACTTAGTAAATAGGGAGCATGTTCTACAATTAAATGTAATTAAAATTCTGACCCATTCGTAAAAGTTTCTAAATTTTGGTTATGGTTGGAATGTTTTGGTTATTTCCATGCTTTAGCTGGTGAGATTTACTCAAATTTCCCTTTTCAGTTGCTAAGCACCACTTTAAATGACATTGTTTTTTAGAATGGTGCTTTTCATGCCAAGGAATGCGTAGGAACAGACAAACAAAGAATGCTTGGATTTGAAAAATCACAATGTATTTCAATCTTGGGTTACAAGCTCGAATGACATGGACAAACATACCACCACAGCTAAATCCATGTATTTAACTCATGAACAAATGTGTAGGCGCGTAGTGAAGATGGAAAATTCCTTGAACAATTACAAATTGAAGTTTGTATCAGCAGCAAGAAAATTGAATACTTTGAATAAGTCATTGGAGTTGCATAAGCGGTTCATGTTATTGGTAAAAGACAATTCAATTCCCAAGTTGCATGAAATTGTCAAGTTATATATACAAGGTATATGTGGGGTCATGCAGTTTTGGAAAATCAGTTATTATTTTGTGGAGTAACTGTTAAATTTTTTTCTTATTTCTGCAAAGATTGTGAAAATTTTTCTTATAAAAAATATAATTTTTTTTTTCTGTCCTAATAACCTTAAAGATACTCATAGTTCTCCTAATAATAAGTGTATCCAGGTGTATCTGAGTTTATTTTTCATAGTTTGTGTTCTCTATCTATTCCAAAACATTGTATTTATACAGGTTTGTTCAGGTTTTTACCAATACTTCCATCAGGTGTTGTTTTCCTCTTCCATTGCAATCAAAAGGCGTTGTAAAAGAACAAGACAGATTTTTTTCAATCAATGTGAATAGTTTTTGATTGAACTAACCATTGATTTATACAGCTTTAATAAAGACATTTTCAACTATAGTTATATTTAGAATTTTTGTTAGAAATTGAATTCAATGTTTTGAAAAGTACTGTATTGAAGTTCTCAAAGTTATATGGCTTGAGTAGGTTTGAATGTTGTGGGAGTTGGGAAAATGTTAAAAGTAATCATTTATGAATTTGATTAATGGAGATTATATGTACTTTCGTTTTTTTAGAAATAATTAGAAAGAAACAGATATAAATTGATAGAGGAGAAAATGCAACAGATAAAGATTTAGCAGTATATGACAGTGACAAGGAGAATGAAAAGTCAGAAGAAATTATTAATAAATGCAGCTTTTGTGAAAAAGCCTTTCATGGAACTGGTCATAACAGAACTAATTTTGAGCATCATGTTGAGTCTTGCAAAGAAAAGGGGGAAAGACGAACAAATAAATCGGAACCACTTAATAATAAGAAGAACAAAGTCTATCAAATCTTCCTTCTCCCAAAAGAATTCATTTGGATCTGCAGAAAAATTTCCTTCAGAAGAATCTAATTCGATTGACAATTTTTCTGATAATGATATTGATCTAACCTCTGAAAATACTAACAATGATAATGATACTGTGTTACAAGACTATGAAATCGATCAGGATGTTCAGCCTATTGGAGGAGGTCCAAATATACTGGATGCTATAAATATAAATGCAGTATCTGTCTCAACTAATGCTTCTATAAAGGAATGTTTTGGTTATTTCCCTGCTTTAGCTGGTGAGATTTACTCAAATTTCCCTTTTCAGTTGCTAAGCACCACTTTAAATGACATTGTTTTTTAGAATGGTGCTTTTCATGCCAAGGAATGCGTAGGAACAGACAAACAAAGAATGCTTGGATTTGAAAAATCACAATGTATTTCAATCTTGGGTTACAAGCTCGAATGACATGGACAAACATACCACCACAGCTAAATCCATGTATTTAACTCATGAACAAATGTGTAGGCGCGTAGTGAAGATGGAAGATTCCTTGAACAATTACAAATTGAAGTTTGTATCAGCAGCAAGAAAATTGAATACTTTGAATAAGTCATTGGAGTTGCATAAGCGGTTCTTGTTATTGGTAAAAGACAATTCAATTGCCAATTTGCATGAAATTGTCAAGGTATATATCTCTTTCTTAATTGAATGATATTTCAAAGTTTTTGTAAAAATAAACCATCAGTAGGTGAGTGAGTTTCAAAAATCTAATGAACGTAAATACGAGCTTAAAATGGATGGTTAGGAATTATTAGGAGTTTATCGTGATTTTGAGTTATTGTGGTTGAATTTAAATCAATTTTTGTTTTCCATTTTCAAGGTTGCAATGAATCGCCGTAGAGGATTACAATACACCATAAATAAAATCATTGATGCTATTGACGGTGTTTATAACACGCACTCATCAGAAGATGACAAAGATCTCTCTTGAGCTCAAAATCAGGTTAAAATGTTTTCAATATTTTTTCTACAGTTCTAAAAGCAAACTTAAAAATATTATCTATTACAATATCATATCATCTCAATCTTTCAATATGACGGCAAATTGATTAATGAATTTTCAGGGACGCCGGGGACGCTTTACTTTTGTTTTTCTCAGCTGTTACTTATGTTAGCAGAGGTTTGTTTTTTCTCCTATACATTGCAAAGGTAAAGGTTTTGGTAGCTTGGATATCCAGGCTGTAAACTATTTCACAGTCTAGTTTTTGATATTTTTATGTTCTGGTTTACAAACTGGTCTCCTTAGAGCAATTTGCATTCTCTTTAAGAGAATGCAGCCCGCTTGCTTGCACTCACTTCGCTAAAACCGTAAGGGCCAATCTACACAGCGGGGAGCAATTCTAAAGCAAAAATAGGATAGTCCTCCAGTTGCTAGTGAAGATAGGGCTTTCTGTTAAATGAAAACATGAAAAAGAAGAAAACAGAGACAGGTTCATTTTGTAATCTTTGGATGCTTTAAATAGTTTTAGATCTTGTAAGACTGCTTTTTATTAATTTCTGTTTTGCTGCCCTGGGTTGACTAGGAAACATGGGTTTTCACTTTCTTTCTCTAGGGAGACCAAGCTCTATAATTTTAGAACTTTGTATGTTGAGGTAATTTTTGTTTTTTTTTAATTTTGAGCTTGGATATCCAGGCTAAGGTTTTGTTTGCTTGACTAAAAATATGACCAATAAAATCAAAAATTCTTTTTTCTTGACAATAGGTGGAATCCGAAAGACGATTCACTTTATGCATGCTACGAGCATGGCCGTGAAGTAAACATGAATTTCGAATCATATCAACACGTTCAAGAGCTTTCAAATCAGGTCAAGGATGGAAAATTACATGTTCCAAAGGAGACAATGGTCATTGTCTGCAGCAACAACACAGTAAAAGCTAGATTCCAGGTGGTAGCAGCTTTACCCATCTGCTCCAAGAATGAGATTGAATATCAAAAACATATAGTTTTGACAATTTCAAAAGAGTTCTTCAAAGTTCATAAATTACCACTCTTAAACTAGGCAACAGATGGTGATGCCACCAGACGAATATTGTTTGATCAATTGATGTGCTACGATTTACCACCAACATCACCAATCTATGACACAATCAGTAAACTCAAGCTGGTTGATATGAAAGTTGGTCCACACGACGAAACTGTTAACTTTGACCATAAGCACATAGCAAAACGTATCAGAGGAGCTATCACCAACAATAACTTTTGCATAGGTATTATCAATTTGTGGATCATGTTCTAACTAATATTTTTCTGTTGATATTTGTTATGCTAAGTCTGACAAAAAAGTTTTAACCTGATTCAACTGTATTCTTCAATTATATTCAAATTCTATTGTGGCACTCCGCATTTCGTTCTATTTTCTATTTCAAAAGCTTTTGAAGCATATCTATCATTGCCATCATATATCCTCTTGTTGGTTATTATTAGGTGATCGTACCATGTTGAGATCTGATGTTGAGAAGATATTGAGTCTTGCACCAAACGACACAAAGTTTTCCAACTCAAGTTTGATATGCCAAGGATATTGCTAAGGACAAGCAAAACGTACCACTGGCAACAACACTACTTTTCCAGTTTGTAAAAGCAGTTCGTGATGTTGACACACTAAAAACAATCAACCTTCGAGTAGCTGATGTTTCTGAGGAACTTCATTTGTTGGGATTCATCGTCGAAGCTGTCTTGAACACATACGCACAACATATTTTATGATGTACATAAAATGTCGACTTTAACAATTTTTATGTATACCGTAAAGATATTGAACTGCGGTTTTAAGGGTGTACATAAAAACAGCGTTCTTCTCTAAAACTCGCTCTTAGATTTAGCCTGTGGTATTATTACTCTTTTGAGAAGCCTGAGAGAAGCAATTTTATTTAGTAGTTCCAGTTCGGTCCGACCAGGGCCGTCCAGCCCTACTGCCTACTACAGCGGATTACCTACTGCAGCAGCTTGGATAGCCAGCAATAGTATCCAGATTTAGCTAGCTAAGCACATTCTGTATTATTATCAGATTATGGGTTCTGGTAGCCTGGGTCTGAATGATTGCATTTACAAAGCTAATGAATTCTCTGTTGTTATACAATATGAACAAATTAATAGGAAACAAACTGGCAACTGGAGCAAAATGGCTAAAAAGATAACTGAATGTCCTGATTGATGCCCGCCATGCCATGATGCCTGGCCTGAACTGTAGCTACAATCCTGGCCATAATATTTGAGACAAAAGGGAAATTCCCACGAAATCTTATAACCACAAGTATTTTGGAAGCGCTCTAAATTAGGTTAGACGAATAGAGTTTTAACTCTGTAACATTAGACTTAAGACTAATCTGAGGATCCAAAAGTCCCAGAATGGTCCAACAGGGCTCAGAATATAGCCTGGAAGTCGATTAACCCCACCCAAATCGAAATACTCGAATAAATTTATCAATTAGCCCAAAAACGACTTTCTCGCCCGAATTCCAAATTTTGAAAAACGAGGAAATAAGCTAAATTCTCAATATATTTTGGCCAGGATTGTAGTTTGCCATATTTTTGGCGATCATTATTGTCATTTGAAACTTCTTTCATTACATTTGATCATAAATGTTTATTCAGAAATTTATAGCTAGCTAATTTCTCATGCTCTATAAAGCTCTACACAATAATGAAAAATATACGTCATCTGACGAATTTGCCTTTTGTTTTGTGTGGGGACGGTATAATTATGTTTCTTGACCTGTCCTATGTAAAGATTTACTGTACAAGGTGTTTTTTTTTGTTTTATAATGAACCATAATATGATTTTACTCTTGGTTTGGATGAACTTTTTACATGTTTGTACATATTTTATACCTACTACGACTACTGTGGTCCTGAGAAATTAGCTTGCTATAAATTTCCTGACCCGTAATAACCTGAAATTCAGTTGGTGATATTTTCTATTGGTACGGCTGCTAAAGCTCCTCTAAAGCTATAAAAAGACACCAATGTTATACCATCTGACGAATTAGCCTTGTGTTGTGTTTTTTGTCGGGACCGTATAAAGGGCACCAGGAACCTGGCAACACACCAGTTATAGCGGATGTTGTCCGGTGTCAAATGAGGATACTTTTTCCTGCCAGACAACCCCTACACCAGACTTACAACCTTACAGCAGTATGGTGTGTCCGGTGCACATTATTTTTTGAAACGTGTGTGGCCACGATTGCCTTTATTATTTGTGATTTATTTATTGAACGGTGAACACTATTTTGAATCTAGTGTTTGCATATGAAAAAAAAAAAACAGATCGTGCATTATATGGCGTCTCACACAGAATAAATGAGAATGTATGTCCGATGCTTAAAGAATTTCCCTTTTTCACACCAGACTTAACTGTACAGTGTTTAGAGCTGCCGGAAATTTAACACCAGACAAATGTGTCCGGTTGCCGTAGAAAAGTGTATTTTTTGACACCAGACAAAACACTTGATCTTGTGCGTTGCCAGTGTCCTAGGGCACCTAGACCTAGGCCAAGTAATGTGTTGGGGGCTAAAGTTTCGCAAATTTATGGGTTTACATGTTCATTGGGGGTACCTATCTGCTCTGAATTTTTTAGCCCATAGCCATAGTTTCTGATAGTTTCCCATTTTTGTTTTTCTTTTCCAGTTTGTTTTTTTCATTATGCTTCCATTTTACTAGCATAACAACAAAGCTTTTATCTATCTATATCTATATATTTAAGTATCATCAGGCCCGAAGGCCCATTCTTGCTACATATAAAAGTACAATAATTGTCATATAAAAACCTTTATTACATGATTGAACTATATACAAAGCATACATCATATGCTCTTCTCGCGCTGTCTGGCTGGTGAATAGGGACACCTGACCAATAGCATATTCTTAAGGACACCTTCATTTGTTGGGGGCACCTAAAAAGTGGTTTGAAACATGATGGGGAGTCCAGGCAAAACTTAAAACTATGAAGAATTTTCAAATGAAGCAATTTTGAGCAGAATGGTCAATTGTTGCAATACACTTTTCCCGTATTAAGATTTTGCCGGAAAACATGTGTGCTCCACCGTTGTGTGAAAAATAAATTGGAGATAAACAAACACATTTTTGGCTGAGGGAAGGTAAAATTTTGACTTAGAGTATATCTTTTGATTCCCCCGATATAGTATCATGAATTGTAAAAATACTGAAGTTTGCAAAGTTTTCAAGTGATAAATGTTGACAAAAAGGCCAAAAACATCTCTTCCCTAATACTTTAATGGGATAAAATTTTACAGATTTCACGGATTTTGGCCCTATCCACAAAATTAAGTCCCTGCAAAAATCCAGAAATGTAAAAAAAGGAAACAGCCTTTAAAAGTTTTTAAATAGGCCTGTTGGAATTAGGTGATGGAGATTGCTTACAGAAAGACCCATTTTTTTAAGGTTCACTTTTTCACTGTATGTCTCTATGAAACTAGAATTGTTTTAGGAAAAAACTGATTTTATGCAGATAGTTCTTTCATCAGAACCCAAGGAAAACATTTTGGGTTCAAAGAGTGTTTATACTTTTGTGAGTCTATTTTAAGAAAATGAAAGGAAACAATAGTGTACTGTGTATACTCCTTTGCATTAGCAAATGCAATTCTGAAACCTAGAAAGGGAGAAAGTTGTTCTACAATAGGGGGCTAACTCCCTTCTGAATTTAGTAATTATAAAGTTTTTAATGTGTTAGGGTGTTTCTGTATCTATTCAAGCGCATTAAATATAAAAGGTGTCCACAAAAGCTAAGGCTACCTACTATGAAATAGGGGATATAGTTTAGTTTAGGGAGCTGATGGTGATAGGGCTATGCTATCTCAGTACAATTATTGAGAACTTTAGGTCAACAATAGATCCTTTAAAATTTTGAAATAACTCACAGTTTTGTTAGGGCTGATTTTTATTTTTCTACCCTTAGAATAAAAAGCAAAAGAAAAATGCAAACTACAAAGTTCATGGTGAACTATTGATAAATACAAGCAAAGAAAACGTGGTGTAGTAATATCCTGGAAGAATCGTGTCGTTCTTGTCTCCTCTAAAACAACCAACACTAGAATAATATCGGAATAGTCAATAAATATATTCCAGTTTGGTGTTGAACATATGGTAAAATGTCAAAAGAAAATCTTTTTGTTGGATATTAAAATGACACAAGCTCGGAAACCCTACGGAAATTGCTAGCTAATTCTTAAAAATGTATACAATAAAACCAGCCAACCAGGTAAACGAAAACCAAACTATATGAGGAGGCAATTTGAAAAATATGAGATTTCTAGAGGTAGAAATGATTGTTACCCTGGAAAATAAATTGTAGCTCTTATTTGACGATTAGGTGATTTTAAAAAGTATCTGTTTGATACTTTGATTTGGTACCTGACCTGACAATCAAGTGTTGAAAAATTGTCTGAATATTCTTTCCAGTCAAGGGAAAATCAAAATATAATAGCCGCATTCTTTTTCACCGTCCAACATATTCTCTACAGTCAACTCCTAGCAGAAGTCGTAATTCAAATGAGCTATATTTTGTGGAAATGGTGCCCCTTCCCTAAGAAAAGGGGGAACAATTTTGTAGTGCTCATTGGGGATAAGATTATTGTCTCTTGAGCAGCAATTTTAGAGTGGCCCTATGTTTTTAAACTGCAGAGAATCTATGAAAAACGTATTATATTAGTATAGAGAACCAAAGATAAATGACTAACCATTACTTTCTATTTAAATGGTGCAGAGCAAGCTCAAGGGACAAGCAATTCTTAGGGGTAAGCTGTGACTGTGAGGGGGATCGTTTCATAACTTTATGTTACTTTAAGTTGAAAGTTTCCATTTCGCAATAGTAATACTATTAAAAATAAAAATTTAATTTCAGTCTGAATCTAATCGTAATAAACACTTCTTCATCTTCATTTTTGGGGAGATCTTTTCAACGAAAAAACAATGGATTCAAAAGGTGCAGAAAGAGCTGGTAATTTTTTATTGTTTTGTTTTCTACAATAATTTTTTTTTCTATTCATAAGTGATTATCTGTTATTTCATTTGTAACTGAAGGAGTACTTGCAGTACAGCAATTGTATTGCAATAGTACACGTTATTATAGCAATGCATTATCGTTGAATGAATTTATTGTATTTAAATGTAATTTAAAGCATCCCTGAAATCAAATTTTAGTCAACCACAATCTGTGACTCATGTGGCCATTCATTCTCCTCCCCTTAATATCAGCGAGAGATTTTCCAAGAAATAGCCCCAATTACATTTAATAAAACATTTTGTCTAATGTTCCCCTATTTAATCATCAGGTGGTGAGAAATTCATCAAGGCCTTTATTTATCATGTATTTGTATTGCAACTATTATAGAACTTGGCAATAATAACACTGACATTTGACCAGACATGACAGAGATAGACATGACATGACAGTATTCCTACATCTAAAATTCATTATCCTGCCAACAGTGTGCTATTTTGTTGTGATTGTAATATTGAACCAATTTTGTGCATGTAAGCTTTCTAACAACTAAATACTGACAGAAAATCTGACACAGCTTTCAATGAATCCATTTTTTTTGGACAAAATACTTGATATAACGATAATATTGCTTGATTAACACAAATTACTTTATTCATTAATATCGTTTCAGTTTCAGTTTCAATTGAAGACAATCAATCGCCCCTTACTGGAAGGGCTAAAAACTTGAAACATGGACCAGTAACAAAAGTGAGATCATATTCTTTCACAGTCGATATTGAATGACGAGATTAGGTGATATTAATTATATTGTAATTAAACAGGTCAATTCTTTTGTATAAATTTCATAACTATCTTGTCAAATGATTTTTAGGTTTGTAACACGTGTAAGGAAGGGTCAGCACCAGGATGCAAGAAGTGTGTCCATTGTGGTAAAGTTTTTGAGAGAGATCCAAAACGATCGAACAAATGATGCCAAAATATAAAACAAATTTCACGACGCAAACGAAGCAAACTACTGCCAATGTAAGACTTTTCTTTTTGAGTCAATAAAAAAATTATAATAATTGCATTTAAAAATTGAATAAACCAGCCGAGGCTGGAAGGTCAGCCAATTTAGCTAGATTATTAATTGGATAGCTGGTAAAGAAGTTAAGTAGCTGCGATGGAAGGAAGTACGGTGGCTTCTACCCGCCATTTGAAAGTGTGTCACTTTTTTTTCGAAAAAAAAAGTCAACAATTTTTTTTGTCAAGATAAGCAGGTCCTAACTGAGAAATTTCTGAGATAATTCGCGTTATCGCGACAAATTCCAACTTAGCGAATGTTTTCGTAACAAATTCCAACTTAGCTCTAGTTATCTCGACAATTTCCGACTTAGCTCCAGTTATCTCAACAATTTCCGACTTAGCAAACGTTATCTCAACAATTTCTAACTTAGCTAATGTTATCGTGACAATTTCCGACTTAGCTCCAGTTATCTCAACAATTTCCGACTTAGCAAACGTTATCGTGACAATTTCCGACTTAGCACCAGTTATCTCAACAATTTCCGACTTAGCATATGTTATCGTGACAGTTTCCGACTTAGCTCCAGTTATCTCAACAATTTCCTACTGAGCAATTGTTATCGTGACAATTTCCGACTTAGCAATTGTTATCGTGACAATTTCCGACTTAGCTCCAGTTATCTCAACAATTTCCGACTTAGCCCAGTTATCGTTAGCTCGTGACAAATTTCCGACTTAGCTCCAGTTATCTCAACAATTTCCGACTTAGCAAACGTTATTGTTATCGTGACAATTTCCGACTTAGCTCCAGTTATCTCAACAATTTCCGACTTAGCAAACGTTATCGTGCCAATTTCCATTACGCTCCAGTTATCTCAACAATTTCCCTACTTAGCAATTGTTATCGTGACAATTTCCGACTTAGCTCCAGTTATCTCAACAATTTCCAACTTAGCAATTGTTATCGTGACAATTTCCAACTTAGCAAATGTTATCGTGACATTTCCGAAGTTATCTCAACAATTTTCTTGACAATTCCGACTTAGCAAATGTTTCTAATTGTCAGTTTTTTTTCAGTTTTTTTATAGTCACGTGGACGTTGAAAGAGCCAATCAAATTGCTCCAACATACACCTGATCGGATCGTTTTGTTTACATGTTTCAAAAAACACGCGGATAGAAATTGAGATACAACCAAAATGGACGTACAGAGCAGAGAGGGTTTGATAAAAGAATACTTTAGGAATGGCTATGAATATAAAGAGATAATACTCCTTTTAAAAGAAAACCATGGGTTGGATGTTAAGTTGAGAACACTAGAACGCATTTTACAAAGGAGCAATCTGAGAAGAAAAAAGTTGAATATTGACAATCGACAAATCGTGCAAGAGGTATACCATGAGATCACAGAGAGTAATGGCTGTTTTGGGTATCGTAAGGTTCACCAACGTTTGATTAGAAAGGGCATTCAAGTTGATAGAGAGACTGTCCGATTGACTATGAAAGAAAGACCCAGTTGGTGTCAATGATAGAAAACGAAATCGATTGAAGAGAAGACAATATATCAACAATGGACCTTATTATCTATGGCATCTTGATGGTAATGATAAACTTCTTCCCTTTGGATTCGGAATACATGGATTGATTGATGGCTACAGTAGAAAAATACTCTGGTTGAATGTTTCATGTTCGAATAAAAATCCTAAATTAATTGCATTTTACTTTCTTCAAACTGTTAAAAGTTTAAATTACAAAACAGCAAGGAGAATAAGAGCTGACAGAGGTACTGAAAATGGAATAGTAGCTGGGATTCAGCGTTTTTTTCATGGAGGTGACGAAAGTTCTTTCCTGTATGGTAAATCAACCGCGAATCAAAGAATCGAAGCATGGTGGTCGTTTCTCCGTAAATCGTGCTTGCAAAAGTGGATGAGTTTGTTCAAAGATATGCGTGACTGTGGAAGGTACGATAATACCAACCCTATCCACGTTGAGTGTTTAAAGTTTTGTTTTTATCCCGTACTTACAAATGAACTTGACGATATGAAGAATGAATGGAATGCACACAGAATCCGTCCTGTTCGAAATTCAGAATCTCCATCTGGAAGGCCAGATATTTTGTTTATGAATGAGCCTAAGTACGATTTACGTGTTCCTGAGAACAAGTTTCAACTTGCACAGACTTATCAAAAAGAACCCGAAGTGTTTTGTTGCACAGAATCTTTTGCAAAACTAGCTTCCCTGAAAATGAGAGAACATCAATACCAGCTACCCATGGGAATAAGCCAAGCAAAAACTCTTTATCGTAATTTAGTGGATTTGATTGACGCAGATTAAAAATACCTTTTTAAAATATATATTTTCTTCTTACACCAGATGAAATAGATTAATAAAATTGTCGCTAATAATCTTAATGAATCTTGTGCAAGTTTTTATTTTTATCAACTAGATCTTAGAAATTTGAGAACGCAGAAGTGCTCCCAGTTCAAAAAACACGTTTTATTTTGTAAACGGTTCACGTCAAAAATGAAGGGATTTTATTTATTTATTTTTTTGCTGAATCTAGGCGTAACTGAATCAAGTATCTTGTATTTTCGTTCATTAAAAGTTCATACATGACCAAAAAGAAATAAAATCTCAATTTACAGTTATATACAGTATTCTATTTTAGTGATTTTCTAAGCACTGCCTTATCAAGTGAAACCGTTTAATTTAAATTTTGAAAATATTCAAAGGAGAATCAAATGATTTGAGATATTTGGCTAACAAAATATCTTCTATAGCTGATCTGAGCAAAACCTCCAATCTTTTCTTTTTATGAAATTTTTAAAAGAGAACAGGTCATCAGAATGTGCCGTACTCTCCAGGAATGAATAGCTAGCGTTTTTTTTCGTGTACTCACAAATGGGGGAAATAAGTCGAAACGGGGGGGGGGGAAGTCTTAAAATCGGAATAACCCGCGGTAGTATAATTTAAAAAAAACTATGCTAATCGTAAGCAATTCTCGAATTCTTTACATTAGAGTAATAGTTTTTGAAGAATGCAAAGATAAACCTCATAATCTGTGTTATTTCCATTATTGCCAAAAGCAAAAGCCTATTCCTAACATCCCCAAGAAAGGAGCGCGAGCCATGATAAAATCTTTTAATACAAACGTTTTGAATCTTCCATTAAATGTTCGCTGGCTATATTTTCAGAAACAAGAAGCAGAGAGGGTAAATAGAGTGTGGGCAATATTTAACTCGCCTCTTTTCAAAGACACGATATCATTTTCACGCCCCGTCACAGTTTCCACCCAAATTTGCACCTTTCAAAACTTGTTATGTGTGGTTTACCAGTTTTTTGATAAGAGCCGATGTGGGGTTTTTTCTATGAAATTCATCATTCGCAAAATAAGCGGATCCAAAAACCATTAAAACCGGTTAAAAACCATCTTCCAGTGTAGGCTGCAAACATCCCTTTTTTATATTGGTATAAGGGATGCGAATCGCCTCCAATTTGCTCGTCCCGAGGTTGACCTGTTTTTAGGTCAACCTGAGGCGAGTTACAAGAATAATATACCCGCTTGGCGAGTCAGCAACTGCCATGGAGCTCAACTCAAAAAAATAACAACAAAAAAACTCGGCGTGTTCTGCAAAATATACCACTCAAAACAACAAAGATGGCGTAAAATGGGATTTGAAAATTGGAGCTGTTACGCATCCCCTATAACAAATTAAAAAAAAAAGGGGATGCGTGCAGCCTATCTTCAGTGCTATGTATGTTAAAATTTAAATTTAGAAATAAAACAAGTTACACTGTATACGTTTAATAGGATTCAATTTCGCGAGTTATTTCGGGTGGATTTAATTTCGCGAATGTCCCTAAAAATGGACTTATTCTACCTAAACTGCATGGTTTTGATAATTCATTTTTGCTAAAATGGTAGTTTCAAACAATTCGTTTGGATTTAATTTCGCGAATGGGACCTTTTAAAAAGTACGTACGCTCATAGGGGGGAGGGGGTTCTCACAAAAGCGTACAGGGGGAGGGGGTTGATGAACAGACGTACGTACGCTCGTAATTATTTAGATGTTGCGATACGCTCTTAAGACTGCGATATCTGGGGTTTGTGGCAATGATAATTGTTACAATAACAAAACAGCCTTCGCACCGGCTTCTGTCTTTTAGAAATCGAATGTTAAAATTGTTGTAAATTCGATTAAGTAGATACATTATATAGTCTATGATTTACGAATTTCAACTTTGTGTGGGGGGAGAGGGGTCATAAATTTGCGATTTTCGAGCATACGTACTTTTTGAATGGTCCCAATCGATGAACAAATCTTTTCCCCCTTTATCGACCCAAGACCTGAATTATTGGCCCAAAACCTGGGAAACCTTTTGAGTAATTAGCGGCTCAAGACCTGAATATCCATCACAACAAAATTTCCTAAACCTTTTTTGGCCGAAACCACGAGAAAATAAAGCAATTTGCTTGAGAAATTAAGCAATTTGCTTTTGCACTGAATAATGCGTATGGTTTACGAAAAACACAAGATTTTCGTATGAGAACCAATTTCTTATTTGCAAAGTCTCTCAGGTCTTGGGCCGCTTAGGGAAAAAAATTTGCATCGACCAACCCATGCAATTTCACGAGACCAATTTTCGCGGGTAAAAGGGCAAATAATCTAAATTTAATTTCGCGAAATTTAATCCTCATAAAGTAATCAATCACACATCCTTATTCAAGTTAAAATCGAATCAAATCAAAGCGTTGATCAAAAGAAAATGTCTATTTCGGTTTTAAAATGTTTAAATTTTATATAACTATGTAAAATAAGTTAAAAATATGAAATAAATTGTCGTTTTTCTGGATTATAAACACCCAATATTTACACGGAACGCATGTCAATACAATTGAAGACAAAAAAGATTTATCGAAATTCACAAAGCATATATATGCACTACCTTATCGGACAAAAAATGCCGGAAAAAAAGTGACAAAAATATTTTGGAGGTGACGAAAATTCTGTACGACGTCCGACATTATTTTCTGCGGTAAGGTAAGGTATGTACCATCATTTATGTAAGATAAATCTTGATAGTCATTTTTCGAATTATGATTTTTTTGTGCGGAATTAAATTACATATTTTGTCGAAACAAAAGAAGAAAAAAATCTAAATAAATAAATAAAAGCTAAGAATATCAACGGTAATTAAACATAAACATACCCCGTGTATCCAACAAAGGCACGCGATAGTTAACCAGAGTCTTAACTAAAAGAGAAAAAGGATTCTCAAGATTTGGAAACAAAAGAAGAAAAAAATCTAAATAAATAAATAAAAGCTAAGAATATCAACGGTAAATAAACATAAACATACCCCGTGTATCCAACAAAGGCACGCGATAGTTAACCAGAGTCTTAACTAAAAAAAAGGATTCTCAAGATTTGGAAACAAAAGATTTCAAATTTAACCAAATTCCTCAATTTCTTTCAATTTTCGCTCAATTCTTTAAGGGGTAAAAATAAGCCTTTACTTATATTGTTCTAGGGTTTTAATTCATGGAAAATATGTTTCTGGAATGCAAAATCTTAAATGAATTTAAACTTTTAAAAACAGACTCGACCGTAGGTAGTATAGCTCAAATTCTAAACTTTCTTGGACTTAGACGATATTGTTAATATTGTCACTTACCCGAAAAGAACCCCAGAAATTAATAAGTTTTTGATAAAAATTCAAGGGTGCGCAAAAGCACGTTTTTAAGGGACGCGCGAAAATTAAGATAATTCAGATAGTATAACAAAAACAAAAAAGTTTTTAGGACTGAATGATGACACCAAAACATAGTACTCAAGTCCATAACAAAATAATTGGCGGTGAAAGCATTCACGAGGATTCCTAAGGCCATCCTTAAAAAAATGTTTGTTTCCGGTCCGCAGGTGGACAAAATTTTCTTCACCACATTTTTTTTGCAAAATTCAAGTCATTTAAGTTTTTCTTTCGACAATGTTGAGGCCTCAAATCCCCTTATTATTGACTTTAAAACCAACAGAATTGGTTATAAGTTTTAAAGCTTATTTTTGAACATTTATATCATTCAGGAATTACGAAAATCAAATGATACATAATATCATCATAATAATAAAAAACCGGCCGGGTGACTCGTAAAAAAATTTCACCCGGCCGCGGACCGGAAAAACACGTTTTTTTTTAGGGTGGCCTCAGGGAGTTTCTTCTTTTAAAGTAAATTCTATTTGTGTATATCACACTAGTCCATAACCGACGCATTCACGAATGGCGTATTCCAAGTTATATGACATATTGTCCATAAAGATTGTAATAAACAGTCCACAATTTGAAGTAATTGGCATTTTTTCCCCCTCTTCGAAATATACTTCAAACATTTTTGGCAATCCAAAGACTGGTATTCTATCAAGCGCCATTGCAAACACTAAAAAGTCTTTCAGTGAGAGACCTTTGCAGCCACCAGATGCAAGCTTTACGAGAAATAATTCAAATTCGACAATGGAATCTTGTTTGGCTTCATATATATTGGATCCTTCCAACCCACAGTGGTATTGCAACACTTGACGTACACTATCTAAACCAACAACGATTTCTTCTGAAATGAAAAATTTCCTCAGGCAACAATTCTTCTTTAGAAGCTCCCCGTCGATTGATCGAAAGCCTAAATTCACAAAAAAACTGTAAATACTAAAAAATAGCCAACTTTATTACACGAATATAACTAGACATGTTATTAACACGACCGGAAAATTTCGTGTTAATAAAATCCCGTTAATCATTTGCTCGTGTAAATTTACCCTTTGCTAATTAATGGCTCAAAAAGTTAATTTTTAGGCGTAATTTTCTAAAATCCAAAATTTACTGTCTGCGAATGACACCCAAATTCTGCGAAAAATTTTTCTCTGAAAATTTCTTTCCTTATAAGGTACTTGCGAGTTAAGAAAGTGATCTTTACTTAATCCACTGTATAAGACATTCTTAAAAACCTTTGTTTTCTGCCTTTTATGCAAATTTGGGCTAAAAGTCGAAAAGGAATTCATAACTTTTTAAATATAAATAAACAGCTTTAAATTCAGACTTTAAAAGACCTAAAAATGGCCAAAAAAGCTAAAAAACGTTTAAGTACTGTTGCTAAGGTAACAATCTTGCCTAACAGAGAAATTGGCTTATTTATAGAGGATTTCACAAACAACGAACTGCAAAAAATTAAAGAATTGTGTGAAAAAGCAAAGAAACTTAATTTCTAAAACGAAGACATATAATTTTCATTTGCTGTGTAAGAGGTCTGTCTGTTCTGTTTGTGGCCCTTCGTGGAAACAATTCCTCAGCTGCCTAAAAGCTGTTAAATTTTTCGAAGCATGCCACATAAAATATTTGTTATTATTATTACGAGGAAGTCTGAGAACTTCCCTGTGCCCTTTCAAATTACGTAGAAAATTTTCGAAATTTAAACTTAAAATGAAATATACGTAGCATACCTTCACGGAATTGTTCAATTGCTGCAGCTTTGGAGATGACACAAAAATATTCACAATAGTCCTGTAAATCTTTCGATCGATCTTTTGAGGGCATGATGCCAGCATCTAAGAGGGAATCTGTTTCGCCATTTTTGATCGATGTGACATTTGCTTCATATTCCCCGTTCTGGATATCATCTAACAGTACAGGGTTTGGCGAACGTAGAATCCGATCAACAATACCAGGGTGTAAGCATTGGGGTCCTCTTCCGATATGCAGTATTGATAATGCACTCAATTGACCCAGAACAAAGTAATGTTTTTTTATGACAGCGTCAGTCAAAGCAGTAAACAAAAGCTTATATTTTTCACCGAAAAAGTATGAATTTAAAAGTTGAAATTGTTCCATACATCGTAATAAAAACTCTCGGAACGGGCCTCCGTCATCACTAGATGTTTCTCCGGCCCAAATGACTCGAAAAGGCCGTTTAAGATCAACGTTCTGTTTGAAAAAGACATTCCAAAAGGATTTTGGTCTTCTGTGTGCCACAAGTGTTGCATTGACATCGCCATGCTCGGTAGTTTGCTGTTTTTTCAGGTATTCAACTATATCACACTGGCAATCTATTGTTTCTTCTTCGATATCATTTACCGGTAGTCTTTGATTTATGTCTGCAATCTCTTCGTCAGCATACGCAAACAGATCTTCTTGGACACTAAATCCAGATAAAGCAACTTCTCCTTCTGGTTCAAGTTCTAAAGCGTTATCACATGCTTCCATATTTAACACTACTTTCCCAAAAGCAGAGACAGTTTTCCAAGGTTGCAAAAGCTGCCCGGAAGGGTGGATCAGTTGAAAATATTTAGGAACAATATCCAGGGATCCAACCCAGTCATAAACACACGAAAAGTTATCCTTGTCAAGAAACACTCTTCGACGAGTCCCAAGCTTTGGATGCCTCACCGAAATCACAGTGTGGGTCTTCCGATAGATTTGGTTCTGCTTTTACACGAGACAGCCTGGATTGACGTAAGTTTTTCTTGTTCTTGTTTTCGCGTTTCTGCTTGCCGTTTTTTCTCTTCAGCTAGACGTTCGTTTTCATCAGCTTGGCGTTTTTTCTCTTCAGCTAGACGTTCATTTTCTTCAGCTTGGTGTTTTTTTTCACCTCGGCTTTTCTTTTATCAGCATATTCACTTTCTTTTAAATGCTTTTTCAATCTCATTTTGAAGTTGTGTCCTTGATTGGGTTGATCCAATAAGTAAGCTGTCCTAAAAATAAGTAAAAGAAAAGTTTATGAATTCCGAGTATATGGGTATATTTTAGGTTTGAAGATCATGGCTTACTAGACCAGTACGAGCAAACCAGAAGACTTCAAAGCAAATTCTAAATAGTTTTGTTTTAGACGTTTTTGCCTCCAAAAGGCTAAACATAGTTTCCTCCTGGGTCAGTTCCCCCCCTGAGAAAATCGATTGCCCGATCAACAAATCCCCCCCTGGAAATAAAAAAAATGTTTTCCCCCTCCCTTTTGTGGAATCCCCCCCAAAATGTGCTAAAATCTTACCTCCCCCCTTTTTTTCGGCCCCCACAATTTTTCATATTGACCCTTGACTCACGCCCTTACTGAAGAGGACTTTTTCCAAAATATTATTTAAAAGCTTTATGACAAGAGATTTTAAGTAGTCTTAATCAAAGTTGTATTAACCTTATCTATAAATACTAGCTAAAAATCAGTCATAAACTGGCATCTTATTTTTCCACAAATTTGCAAAATAGAAAAATCCTTCCCCCCCCCCCCTGCAAAAAAACTTCGCCCATATAGGAAATCCCCCCCCCAGGATTTCAATTTTTTCCTTCCCCTCCCTCTTTTTGAAAATTTAGGGAAAAAAATCCCCCCCCCTGCAGAAAGGGAGGGGGAGAGGAAACTATGACTAAATCTTGATTTCCTGGATATAAAAAGATAATGCAGTGTTGATGACATTACTGCGACTTACATGGTTTTATCACATTTATTTTATTGTCACATAAAGTCACAAAGAGGGATAGTAACAATTCAAAGCAGCAGCAATGAATGACTTATTTATCTGTGGTCAAATTTAGGCAAGGGGGCAACCCAGTCTCCCAAAACAGACCAAATAAAAATTTTCAAAAAAAGAAAAATAATAGTGTACCCAGCCCAGTTTTCAAACTATTTTTGGCCTCTCCAGACTCCCCCAAGGATTTATGTGCACCTAACAAGTAGACAGATTGACATTGTCAGATCCAGCTCAACTTAAATTGAGAAAAAAACTCATTCCCTAAGCTATTCTTCTTCTCATATTTTTTTTTTTGGGGGGGGGGGGTAAGAAAAATTAAAAAGAATCAAAAAATTAAAACCTAAATTTTTAAATTTTGGGGGCTGTTTACGAAAAAATAGCTCATTTCAAAAGATATAATTGAAAGTTGTTTATATCTAACAAGCAACAAACTTTGTCAACTATAAACTGAAAGGGTCTGCACTTTAAGGGTTTGATTTTTAAAGCCAAATTTTATTCTGAACATTCAATGGCTTTCAGATCAAGTACCCCCAGGCTGTCCAGGTCAAAGTGTGAAAAGTGGTCAAGAGCTTTTATACCCCTCTCTTCAAAAAAGTACGTATATACCCCTGGAAAATCACCCTTCACCACAACATTGAATGTGCTTTTGAAATATTCACTGGTACTTAAAAGGAAAGAAAATTAGCTAACCTGATTATTCTGTTGCAATGTTTGTAATGGGACTGTATTTTCGTCTGTTTCTTTTGGTGACAATGAATTATTCATTGGAGCAGGAGGCAAATCAAAATCATCGTCTGACGATAGTTCATTAACCTTATCCAGAAAGGATAAGGATTTAGTCATGAGATAAAACTTAGCCTTTGTCAAACGATTTTCTTGCAGGTAACCACCCAAACTAAATTGAACTTCTTTTTCCCATCAACTTCAATGGTAGATGGCAATGGAGTTTCATCATCGAATTTGCCCAAAAGGTTATCATTAGAGCAAGCTGACCAACTTGTGATTTTCCCTTTGGAAAGAAGATCTTTTCGGCTTCTCCTAATATATCTTGCCTTGTAGATGAATCATGCATTTTCGCTGATCGTAAACCTCCTCCACGTTTGGATCGGACACCAGCATACCGCCCTGCCTTCCTATCATAATGTATCCAGCCAATGCTGATTGACCTTTCTCTTTTTGATTTTGTCTTTTTTGTTGATCCTTGACCTCTTTTAACTTCCTGGTAAAGTTTTTCTTCATTATCTTCAACCATTTTAGGCAAACAAAAGGCTCTTAATGCAAGCAAGTCACCTCTTGCTCGAATACCCATGTTTGATAAAACTTCATCGGCTGCTTGGTTTATCGCTGTTTTCGTCCATCTGAAAAAGGAAAACCACATATTAATGTATACCATTACATAACTACTGTCAACGTGCAGTAACTTTTAAGGAAAGCATAAATATACCAAATTCGCAGAGATAAAGTTAGGGATATTCTAACGATGTCATAAAACATCAGCATTCATAAAAAGTTTAACAACGATTATACTTACCCTACTTGGCCTGGGGGGTGGGGGCAAAAATTGCCCCCCCCCCTGTCACTTTTTCCCCCGGTGCATTTTGAGACATGGGTTTAGGGCCCTGAATTTTTATGACAATTTCTGAAATTCTATTCTACACCAAAATAAAAAAAAATCAGCCAAAAATTTTTCCCACCGCAGCCGCAGCGGTCTCATTTTGGATTTTGGATTTCCAAACGGCCATATAAATTGAACCTATGGTCAAATTGACCTGAAATATTGCACAGTAATTCGTATTTAGATATAGAATGAGACTGCATAATTTTTTTTCCCCAAAATCCTCTTGGTTTGAGGGGTCGATTTTTCGGGCAAGGGCGATAAGTCTTTTTGGTCCAAATTTTGATGTGACGTCATCACGTGACTTTTCGAAAACTTTTTTTTGCCATTTTGTTTTATTGGTGATGGGGTTTCTCTGTGCCAAATTTCATTCAAAAAGGACAACTCTATCTGGAGTTCTGAGGGGGGGGGCAATTTTTGCCCCCACCCGGTCCTTTACATACCCGACAAAAGCCCGGTCCAAGTAGGGTTAATCAAAAATTTGAAAAATAAAAAAGATTTTTCTCAGATTTCATAAAATTGTAACCCAAAGATTTACAGTCATTTTGGCTGATTGTGAGAACATGAAATTTTTGAAAAAATGAAAAAAAAACACCCCAAAATACCAAAGTGTACCAAATTTCATCCAAATCCAAATCCGACAATCTATGAAGCATTCACCCTGCCCCAAAGTTTTGTACACGGACAGACAGACAGACTCACAGACAGACATTTTAAGATTCTAGCTCAACTGAAGTTGAAAGCATATTACATTCTAGCTATTTCATATTTAAAATTATTAAAAACATTGAAATGAAGTAATTTATCCCCACAAACTTCTGTGGATTTTTTTAAATATATACACTGAATTTTAATAAGTCGAGCCATAATATTGACATGTATGGACCCAGCTGAACCCAGGGTTTTGGGGGCTGTATTGGAGAATGAGGTTAATCAGGGGAGACAATTTACAAATTATTTAACTCTTCGTTGTCCAGGTTTTCCCTGGCTGTTGGTAGCAAAATAAAAAATACAAAACTTACCTTCTCTTTTTTGAAGTTTGATATTGTTACTTCACTCATTTGTCTTCTTTTTAAGAATCGAACCACCTGAAAGATGTTTGAATTATTAAACAATGTGTGATACTAACTGCTTGACCTGACTAGAATATGATTCCAAATAATTACTTTTGTCATATATATGGTAAATGTTTTACATGTTGAAGCCCAGAACGTCCAAATATTTGAAAGTGTAAAATCTGCCACAAAATCAAATATATTTGAAATCATCATATTTTAAGGTCTATCCCAAAATTATGTGGACGCTTTACATTTTTAACAACATCTTGACACACAAGCATCACATTTAAAAGTTATTAACTGTTGGAAAGATCATTAAAAGAAGCTTACTTTCAAAATTCAAAATAATTCATAAATTGAAAAAATGAAACTTTTCTTGTTGATAAAAGTTATAGCCTCTCAAAGAAGACCTACTTTTCCCATTTTTTGGTCGTTTTAGGCCTACTTTGAGGGGCTTAAAACTCTTTTTGAAAACTCTCAAAAGAATCTGCTTCAAATTATAGTTCCAAGGGTGTATATCTTTTAAATTAAATTGGTGATGCCTGTGTGTCAAGATATTGTTTTAACATGTAAAGTGTTTACATACTTTTGGAGAGATTTAAGATGTCCATTTTCTTCTTCTAATTGTTATCAAATATATCATTTTCATAAATAACAAAAATTATTTTCTGTGAAAAAAGTAGTGTTCCTGAGTATATTTTCAACGGTATATACAAAATATATTATTAAAATGAAAAGTACTTGTTGGAAAATCTTTGAAAAAGCTTCCATTATTTTTATATTTGAAGAAATGTTATATTCAAAGAGAGATAGGGAGAGGACTAAAATTATTTCTTACCTCATTCATACTCTCTTCCATGTTTGTTTATTATTTATTAAAACTCTAAAAAATTAACATTTTAATTAAATGTGATCAGGTATTTTAGCACTTATTACAGTTTGGAAAATGTGTTGCTATTCCACTTTCTAATCAACCTTCTCATAGTGTGCAAGGGTGTTCCAGGTCCCACCTAAAATTTTCAGTCCCAGCACTATCTAATTTCCCCACCTGAAATATCTGAGATAAGGACCCACCTCTTTACCTTACCAGGTTGGAAAATTGTCCGGGCCAAAATCAGGGTCCCACCTTTAAACAGTATTATATTAGAGGTACCCGACCCATAACTTAGTAATCTTGAAGCATGACAATAGTAACATTTGATAAGAAAAGTGTTATTCTTCATATTTTGTTAAGAAATGGCGCCGGAGGCGCTACTTTTTTTGAATGAATCAATAGAAGATGTGTGAAAGACTCCAAATCCCACCTAAACGAATAAGCCCCCAGCATAGCCTCTATCCCCCACCTGAAATCCAAAATTTCCAAACTCCAAGCACAATATTTACAACCAAAATCAACAAAACCACCCCTACCAGGGTGGGGGTGCACACTTTGCTTCTCTCCCATTTTGTGGCAATAATCCCTTGGAAATTCAACAATTTTTATAAATTGTCAAATTCACCACCAAATCTCTGTAAAACTGATAGTTGTTAGGAAGCTAACAACCAATTTTTTAAGCTTTAAATGGCAGAAATACAACAAAAACACCCTTTATCAACGGTATATATATTAAAATTAAAAATAAAATTTGGCGGGAATTTAATTTGGCGCACAATCAGACAGGAGCAATATCTTAAACAAGGCGTATACCTTGTTCAAGTAAGAATTCTGAAATTCTTTTGTTTTATACTTCCTGTTTAGGATATGGTGGGAATATTTCCCAAACTAGATAAAAGAACGCTCTCTTGTCTATACCATTGGAAAGAGCATGAAAAACTGAATATTCATGCTGATTTTTATAAAATTCACATCCGGAATCGATCACAATCCTCATTAAGCCTTATTCAAGTCTAGTCTACATGAAGCAAAATTCGAGTTTCCTAAGATGTGGAAAGGCCTTTACGAAAAAATACAAAAAAGGATTCAAAATGGCAGCAATGTTAATAAAAAAAAATAGAATTCACTTTCCCTTCATCTTAAACTGACACAAGCCCACAAGCCGATGATGGGGTTCTGCGATGATGAGCCTCCCAAGAGGGATTTTAAGTTCAAGTTCAGCAAGGCCACCCTAAAAAAAACGTTTGTTTCCGGTCTGCGGCGGGGTGAAATTTTTTTTACGAGTCACCCGGCCGGCTTTTTATGATTTTTTTTATTATTATGATGATACTATGTATCATCTGATTTTCGCTATTCCTGAATGATATAAATGTTCGAAAATAAGCTTTAAAAACTTTATAACCAATTTTGTTGGTTTTAAAGTCAATAAATAATAAGGGGATTTGAAGCCTCATTGTCGAATGAAAAACATAAATGATTTAAATTTTGAAAAAAAAAAAAAAAACCCGGCCGCCCGAGTGAGGAAAGTTTTGCCCACCTCTGTGGACCGGAAACAAACAATTTTTTAAGGCTTAGGATGATCTCCCCCGGATCACCCCGGAAACCCCCAGAATCCAGTTTTCCGGGGGTGAAGGTAGGTTAGATACGTCGCCCCCGGAACACCCCAGAAATTTCCGGGGGTCGTCCAGGGTCGTCAACGGTGGAGCACACGTGTTTCCCGGCAAAATCTGAATTACGGGAAAGGTGTATTACAGTACACATCAAAGAATCAGGAAAAATCATGCTTACGTATCTTGAGAAAGTCACAAAAACTGTTATACTTTTCTGGTACATAATTTATACTTTTTTGGTACATAATAAGTAGATACAACAACGACAGTCCCGACTTGAAAATTTACTTTCAAAGATTGGGCCCATTCACATTTTGAGCATTTCAATCAATTACCTACACCTTTGTGCAAGTTTTCAGAAGAAAAATACCTACTTCAAACATGGACATTCAAAAACAAGAAAATGATAATAAATCAGAATATATATTTAGCTATATATATCATTCACGAGATGGAATATATTATAGAACAATTTAGAGGCTGAAAGTATAAAAATAAGAACCACAGCCAAGGTTAAAGCAAAATCTCCTGTTACCATTGAAAAACAGGACAAAAATGGTAAAAAAATATGCATCAATAACAACAGAGAGCAAAAAGGTCTCCTTAGTTCCCTAGCTACACTGACTGGACCCTCTCTTTAGAAATTCTCAAAGACAACAGGATCACCCTCAGTTTTCAGTATTTGACCATAATACATACATACATATTCATGTGATCAAGACAAAGTCATTTTCATTCCAAGCCAATTCCAACTCACCAAAAGGACAATACAAGTCTCTCATACTTGTGAATTAATTAGTCTTTAATAGATCTGCAGAGATTTCTGGATTTGTCCTGATGGATTTCAATGTTTTGATTTTGCGAGTGCGTATGCGCATGCGCAGAAAAAAGAAAGCTAAGTAGGAAATTGTTGAGATAACTGGAGCTAAGTCGGAAATTGTCAAGATAACATTAGCTAAGTTAGAAATTGTTGAGATAACTGGAGCTAAGTCGGAAATTGTCACGATAACATTTGCTAAGTTGGAAATTGTCACGATAACAATTGCTAAGTTGGAAATTGTTGAGATAACTGGAGCTAAGTCGGAAATTGTCACGATAACAATTGCTAAGTAGGAAATTGTTGAGATAACTGGTGCTAAGTAGGAAATTGTTGAGATAACTGGAGCTAAGTCGGAAATTGTCACGATAACGTTTGCTAAGTCAGAAATTGTTGAGATAACTGGAGCTAAGTCGGAAATTGTCACGATAACGTTTGCTAAGTCGGAAATTGTTGAGATAACTGGAGCTAAGTCGGAAATTGTCACGATAACATTAGCTAAGTTAGAAATTGTTGAGATAACGTTTAGTAAGTCGGAAATTGTTGAGATAACTGGAGCTAAGTCGGAAATTGTCACGATAACTGGAGCTAAGTCGGAAATTGTCACGATAACATATGCTAAGTCGGAAATTGTCACGATAACATTTGCTAAGTTGGAAATTGTCACGATAACGTTTGCTAAGTCGGAAATTGTTGAGATAACTGGAGCTAAGTCGGAAATTGTTGAGATAACTGGAGCTAAGTCGGAAATTGTTGAGATAACTGGAGTTAAGTCGGAAATTGTCACGATAACAATTGCTAAGTTGGAAATTGTTGAGATAACTGGAGCTAAGTCGGAAATTGTCACGATAACAATTGCTAAGTAGGAAATTGTTGAGATAACTGGTGCTAAGTAGGAAATTGTTGAGATAACTGGAGCTAAGTCGGAAATTGTCACGATAACGTTTGCTAAGTCAGAATTGTTGAGATAACTGGAGCTAAGTCGGAAATTGTCACGATAACGTTTGCTAAGTCGGAAATTGTTGAGATAACTGGAGCTAAGTCGGAAATTGTCACGATAACATTAGCTAAGTTAGAAATTGTTGAGATAACGTTTAGTAAGTCGGAAATTGTTGAGATAACTGGAGCTAAGTCGGAAATTGTCACGATAACTGGAGCTAAGTCGGAAATTGTCACGATAACATATGCTAAGTCGGAAATTGTCACGATAACATTTGCTAAGTTGGAAATTGTCACGATAACGTTTGCTAAGTCGGAAATTGTTGAGATAACTGGAGCTAAGTCGGAAATTGTTGAGATAACTGGAGCTAAGTCGGAAATTGTTGAGATAACTGGAGTTAAGTCGGAAATTGTCACGATCACAATTGCTAAGTAGGAAATTGTTGAGATAACTGGAGCTAAGTCGGAAATTGTCACGATAACGTTTGCTAAGTCGGAAATTGTTGAGATAACTGGAGCTAAGTCGGAAATTGTCACGATAACATTAGCTAAGTTAGAAATTGTTGAGATAACGTTTGCTAAGTCGGAAATTGTTGAGATAACTGGAGCTAAGTCGGAAATTGTCGAGATAACTAGAGCTAAGTTGGAATTTGTTACGAAAACATTCGCTAAGTTGGAATTTGTCGCGATAACGTGAATTATCTCAGAAATTTCTCAGTTAGGGCCCGGTTAGTGTAAAACACAGGTCACAGGTCGCAGGTCACAGGTCACAGGTCGCAGGTCACAGGTCGCAGGTCACAGGTCAACAAAGTGCAGACTGGAAAAAAAATAAGATCATAACATATACATAACATAACATCAATACATAGCGCATTAAATTACAAAAAAGTAATACATGCTATTTAGATATTATAAAATGACAATTGAATAGAATAACAACCTATTTTGACATAGTGACACTTACTTACAAAAATAATGACAAAATCATAAAAATATGATGCCTAGCAAGACAAAAGCACGAAAAATATTTATTATACAAAATGTGATGTGGATGGTGTGAATGGATATAAAATGGGACCAAACAGAAGCTTGCAAGGACTCTAAGAGAGTGTTTTAGAAGGATGGAACTAATTAATTATTCAGTTATTATTTTAATGTCTTAATGACAATTTTTGACAAAAATATTAACAGAATCATAAAATATGATGCAAGAACAGACAAAAAACGAAAAATATTTATAATACAGAATGTGATGTAGATAGTGTGAATGGATATAAAACGGCACCAATCAGAAGCTTGTGAGGTCCCTAAGAGAGTGGTTTTAGAAGGATGAAACTAATTAATTATTCAATTGTCATTTTAATGACTTAATGACAATTTTTGACAAAAATATTGACAGTATTACAAAATATCATGTCTTACAAGAGAAAAAACCACCAAAATATTCAGCATGCCGAATGTGATGATAACAATATGGCTGGATATAAAATTACACCAATCAGAAGCTCGTGAGTTCTCTGAGAAGGTAGTTTTAGAGCGAGGTGTGTTTTATTATATGTAACCATCATATAACATTACAAACATTACAATATGTAATATACCTGTTATACGTATAATATGGTTTCAAATATTTTCTGGTCTGCGTTATACACGGCGCAAACCGCGAAAGATCGATAAAAGCACATGGTTAAATTTTGATGTTTGAAATGGTTTTATATGGATGAAATTGCTTGAGAATTATGTTTTTGATAATTCTTTGTGTTTTCCAAACATTTTCATCTGCAATGACATTGATTAGAGTTTTAACCTGTCATCACTGACCTGTGACCTGTGACCTGCGACCTGTGACCTGTGACCTGCGTTTTACACTAACCGGTTAGGGCCTGCTTATCTTGACAAAAAAAATTGTTGACTTTTTTTTTCGAAAAAAAAGTGACACACTTTCAAATGGCGGGTAGAAGCCACCGTAGCTTTCAGCCAGAAAAAAGACTAGAATTTGTTCATTTCATTGCCTGGGCTTTGCTATGCATGGCTATCCCAGGCATTTAAAAATCATACAAGAATAGGGTATTGACAAACTTTTTTCATTATAACCCCCCTAGAAATTCGGACTGTCAAAGTTAACCCCTGTATAAGGGGGTAAGACCCACGACCCAGCACGGCATGGCCCGAACATGTTCGGGCCTGTTCGGACCATGCTCGGGCCACAAACTAGCCGTATTGTATAAGGGTTGCGAAGCGATCCAGACTCCACCACGATTCGCAAGTTGCTAGCAAAATAAGAGACTCTCTAATAAAAATCCCTCTTCTAATAAAGCCGCTATAGAGACAGGGTCGTAAGGGGTTTGTAGGGGTTCGAAATACCGTTTTCCCGTCAAAACTTTTGCTGAATCTCGGAATCCCAAAAATTGAAAAAAATAATAACACCGTCACACCAGTTTGTACAGGCTGACAGGTTCAAATACCGGCATAATGACAAAAAATATGGCCAAATACCGTCACTGTCTGATTTTAAAATCCCATTTTCCCGTCTTTTTTTTCGTCAAATCCCGTAATACCGTACTAAAAAAGGGCCAATCCCGTCACACCGTAAAAGTACAAACCCCCCCCTCGTAAGAGCCTTAATGCCCCAAACACATTACATAATCCACGACGGCACAACACCCGTCGCTGCACTGTATGGCGCGCCAAAGCGGAAATAAATACTATCTCTCATTTCGCGACACTATCTTTCATTTCACGACACTATCTTTCACTTCGCGGCACTATCTTTCATTTCACGATACTATCACCTACCTTTGATTACCTTTGATGTGTTTCAGCAAATTCTCTGCTCACTCAACCCGTGGGGTCCGGTGTTTGACCATTTCAACAATTGAATTCGAGTCAGCCATCCTGTAAGGGAGATAGGCAGGGAGCAGTGGCTGGTCGGGAACATCTTGCAGAAATTGATCAAGTTGTTTTTTGAAGGAATTTTTGGAACATTTGGTCATGTCACGTATTTTTCTTGGTAACACATTGAATAGTCTTGGACCGGTGTCTGAAAGGCAGCTCTTCCAAATGTTCTTGTTCGTTGTATTCACTGGTTTGAGGTGGCATTTTCTTCCCAGGAGTTGGTTTGTATATGAATAAATACCGCCTTCCCCTTCACCATAGTTAAAATTTGGCACCAGTTGTTCGATTATACACCATGTATATATAATTTGGTATCTTTCGCGTCTTCTCTCGAGACTGTACATGTTGAGGTGTTTGAGCTTCTCCCAATAATTCAAATTGGGTGGAAGTTGGATCCCTTTTATAAAGGATTTTTGCAGATACTCCAGTTCTTGCATCAGGGATCGCTTTGTAGGAGACCATAGCTGGGAGCAGTATTCCAGATGCTGAAGTACCAATGTCTTCCAAAGAGTGATCATTACTGATTTATTTCTGGACTTGAAGGTTCTGTATATCCAGGCACTTATACCCTTGACTCTGTCAGTGATCATTTGAATGTGCATTTCATATGACAGGTTGTTTGATAGCAGGATACCCAGGTCTTTCACTGCACTTTTTATTTCGATTGGCTGCTGTACATCTGATTTGTAGACTGAGTGTACTTTCAGTTGTTCATTTTTTCCGTATGCAATGTGTTCAAACTTTTTTCCATTGAGCTCCATATTGTTGATGGATGTCCAGTCATAGACTAACGTCTAGATCATCTTGAAGGAGACTCACATCTGCAGCGCAAGATATTGCCTTCATAAGTCTTGTGTCGTCAGCAAAAGATGAGAGGATGGAATGTTTAATCTTTTCGTTTATGTCACTAATCATTACCAGAAAACAGGAGGGGGCCCAGAACTGAGCCTTGTGGAACTCCGCTTGTAACTTTCGCTTCATCTGATAGGAACGTGTTTATGGAAACTTTTTGGTATCTCTCAGTAAGGAAGGATTGTATCCAGTTCAATAGTTGTCCTTTGATTCCATTGATTTTTAGCTTGTGTAGTAAGATGTGATGGTCCACCTTGTCAAAGGCCTTGCTAAAGTCAAGGTAGATTACATCAACATTTTCATTGTTTTGTAGGTGAGATATCAGTCTTTCTACATGAGCCAATAGTTGACTCAAGCAAGATCGCCCTGGTCTGAAACCATGTTGTGTTGGATTGTATAGGTTGTTTTCTTCAAGGTGGATTTGCAATTTCTCTCTGACTATTTTCTCAAATATTTTAGTAGTAATTGATGTCAGCGCAACAGGTCGATAATTCTCTGGTAAACCTTGATCTCCTTTCTTGAATATTGGTGTAATGTGGCTTGTTTTGAGAATCTCAGGTGTGATTCCTTTGTCAAAGTTGTTTTGCCATATCATCTTAAGTGGCTTAGAAAGTGATTTCTTGCACATTTTGAAAAACTTTGCTGGCAAGCCATCTGGTCCGGCTGACGAGTTGGCTGGAATAGTGTCAATTTGTTGGATGAAATCATCTTCTGTGAAAGTAATGTGCTCAAGGGTTGAGGAGACTTTTGTCTCATTTGAATTCAGAAAACTGTAGTCTGTTTTGGGAGTGGTAAATACTGAACAGTATTGCTTTTGTAAGATGTTTGCCATCTCTTGTGAGTCAGTTTTGTTAATTTGTTGGTGGTTGGATTTTTCAGTGGGCCAACTTTAGGTTTAGTTTTTGTGAATCTTTTTGCATAGGAGTAGAAGTATTTAGGATTGCTTTTGATTTTGAGTGAGGCATCCAGCTCTGCTTTATCACGTTCATTTTTGTGGGATTGCTGTAGCATCAGTTCAATGTCAATTAGTTTCTGATTTGTTTTATTGGTTTTGAAATTCTTTTTGGAGAGTCTTTTACGTTTTCTCATAAGAATACGACGATCTCTTGGAATCTTTGAAAATTTTTTTGGAGGTTTTCTCTTTGGCAAATGCTTTTTCACAATCAGAAGACATTTTTCAAGGAAGTTGGCATATTGACGATTTGGATCATATAGATTTGTGTCCAGTTCTCGAGACCAATTAATCTCTGTTAATTCTTTGTTAATAATTTCCCAGTCAATTTTATCATTTTGGAAGTTGTAGAGGTCAAATTTGCTTATTAAGTTACGTTCTTCAGTTTCTCCGAATTGATTATCAAAATTCAGATGTGTTGTAACATCTACAACAAGATGATCTGAATAAATAGTAGGTGAGCATGTGTAATTAAATACAGTGTCTGTGTTGTTTGTGAATAGAAAGTCTAAAATATTACCATCACGGTGTGTTGATTTGTGTATCAGTTGATTAATGTGCAAGTCTGCTTTAAAAACATTTAAAACGTCCAGAAGCTGTTTATTGCAATTTCGTGTTGGGGTTGAAGTCTCATCATTAAGAGGTGTGTGTGTTATGTTAAAATCTCCAAGGATGTATGTGTCAGGTGTACAATCATTAATACTATCAATTTTTGCTATCATTGCAGAAAGGAGTTCTTGTAATTCAGGTGCTTCAGATTTGTGGTCTGGATTGTTGGGTTGTCTGTAGATAACACAGAGAAGAATATTAAATTTTTTTGATAAAAGCATCAATGCTTCATTTACTCCGTTTGAGAATTCGAAAATAGGCTCGAAGAATGGTGCAATGTCATTACGCACATAAAATGCAACGCCTCCGCTTGCTCTACCATATTTCGATTTTACTCTGTCTCTGTTTTTCTTAAAAAAAGTGTAATTTTCAATCTCAAGTTCTCCTTTTTTGTGATTGTCCGTTAACCAGGTTTCGGTTACTATCTTTCACTTCGCGGCACTATCTTTCATTTCACGACACTATCTTTTATTTCGCGACACTATCTTTATTAAAACGACACTATCTTTTTTTAAACGATACTATCTTTCCAAAAAAACATTATCTTAATTGAAACGATACTATCTTTTTTGAGAAAGGCTCTAATTGACTTGTCTCGCTTATTTTAAAGTTATGAAATAGCAATGCGCATGCGCGCTCAAACACTCGGTGTTATAACAACTTCAAAACATCTTCAATACCTGACTACTTCAGACTTACAAAATGGATGGGAAACAAATTGTCAAAAAATTAAACGATTTTGTCAAGTCTCTTGACTGTGACGAAGAAGACAAAGAAAACAAAGAAAAAAAAAGTGTAAATGACGCCCTAAAGGACCTAATAGCCGGGGGGTTTGGAATAAGCAGGGGGGTTGGAAAAAATCTCAAAATTTAATAAGCGGGGGGGGTTGGAATAAAAATGTCCTGGGTGGAAAATGTTCCAAAAGGAGGCTGATACAGCAGAAATTAGGGCAAAAGAGGGGACTTGCAAAAAAAAATTTCCCAAAAATCAATAAGCGGGGGGGTTGGAATAAGAATGTCCTGGGTGGAAAATTTTCGAAAAATTAATTAGCGGGCCCCCCGGCTATTAGGTACCCGAGAGTATGCTTTGGCAAAGCCTTTGCAGTGCTCGACAGCACTCCTTCGCAGACTGTTTATAAAATTTCCATCAATGAGCAGCCATTCTAATTTAGATTTTAACATGGCTTCGCCCCCCCCCACTTATTTGGGGGGGGGGAGGTGTAAATCTAAAATCGGCCTAAAAGTGGGTGGGAGCTGTCTCATTTTTTAAACTCAGGGGAGGGGGCTAAAAAGTGGGAAAGTGGGGGGACCTGAAGGGCTGCACTAAAGTTCTGGGAGCTAATTAAATTATGAAATTGTAAAAATATTTTTTTGTTTGGTTTTAACAGAGCCCAATTTTCGAAAAAGAAATTTTTCCGGCCGCTAGAACCGGAAATGTCCCGAAAAAAGCGGTTTTTTGAGATTTTCTCGAGATTTTATCGTTAGTCTTTTGCGATTTTTTGCCCATAGATGCACATTAGTACTGCCGAAAAGGTGTCGAAAACCGTTTGCCGAAAAAAAGTTTTTTCCGGTCTGTAGAACCGGAAATGTGCCGGAAATCGTCGTTTTTTCACATTTCCGTCACATTTTTTCAACTTATTTAATTGTTTCTTTACAGAAAAATGTTCTTTATGATGATGCCCAAAACTTAGCATCGTTTGATTTCCAAAAAAATCATCCTTTGAATCCGGAACTCCTTAAAAATCGCCGGAACAGCCGAAAACCGGCGTAAAACGGTTTTCCTTCATTTTTTCAACTTATACTCGACAGATTTTCATGATTTTTTGCACAATGATGTAAAATGGCAATGCCCAAAATGTGACAGGGCCCAATTTTCGAAAAAGAAATTTTTCCGGCCGCTAGAACCGGAAATGTCCCGAAAAAAGCGGTTTTTTGAGATTTTCTCATTACTTCCATTAAATTCTAATTATTCGTTTTATAAATAGGTAGGTCCATTAAAGTATTACTTGTTCTATTTTAAAGAAACAAAAGTTTGAATCGAATTTTGAAGAAATTGTTTGACGGATAAAATGTTTGCATCCAGTGGTTATTTTCTTGGTGCTTATTGTCCATTTTATCAATATGGGTTATGTCATCGACCATGCTGCCATTTCAAACATGCCAAAAAGCCTGGTAAGTATTTCAATTATAATCTTCTTTCCGAAACGAGATTCTCATCTTCAGACGAAGCAAGCTGTTTACTTTGAAGTTGTTTAGAGGCCTTTAAAAATATCAAAAGTCTAAAAGTCCCCAAAAATTATAAATAACTCTTGAAAATCTTAAATATTCGTAGAAAAAGTTACAGATTCAAAAAGCAATTCTGTATACTTTCTTCGAAGCGATTTACTTATTCTACTTCGAAATTTAGAAAAATCTCATTGTAGAATGATTTTAGTAAGAACTCCTGTAAAACTGATACTCTAAAAGTACCACCATAAAATCTTACAATTTGTTTTTAAACAAAAATGGTGGTAATGCGATGGGTATTTGACTGAAATTGAGTATTCTGCATTTAGGTCACAATTTTTGGTTTTGTCTTATGATTTTAGTTCCAGAAGCTCGACCAGCTTCAGCCAGAGTGCCATCGCCCACAATAACACAATCAAAAGCAAGCAAAAAGGCTGGAGAAAGCACTCACGTCCAAGGCGCCTTCAAAGAAGAGGACGAAATGATGAAAATCTTAAAGAATGCTCCGTCAACGAATTTAATGGAAAAAGTAAAAAAGAGACAGGTACTGTTATCATTATGTTGTGTAACATTTACTGATATTCCGTTTACGATGTTAGGATATTCCTACAAAAGAAACTGAGACCTGCTGGAGGAGGTCCATTTCCTTCCCATGGGGGTAGGTATTGAAATGCAGTGGAATTCCATAGTGCTAATGGTTTAAAAAAATCAGAACTCCAGAGGGGGTATGATCCTAAAAAGTGCCTTGATTTCCAAGGGGGTAGATAACTAAAGTTTGGACTTACTCAACAGTGGGTGTTTTTTTATGTAAAAACACATAACTCTATTCATTACTCTAATTGTTTTGTGTTTTTTTTTATGAAAAAAATGTTATTAAGCAACAGAGAATTTTGAAAAAAGCATACATTATCATTGTAATTTACCAAAATATACAAAATGATGTCATCCAAAGTTCAAGTAAAGATCATGAATATTACAGGAAAACTTGATTTCCCAGCTGAAGTTTTCTCTTGATGTTCTCTTGTTCTCTTGTTCTCTTGTTCTTTACAAGCTCTGTAAATACTGATTGTATTGCAGACATTGTGTGAATTTCGCCATGAGATGTGTTTGTGAATGTTTGTGAATGGAGTTGATTTTAGGAGGTAGATTAATGGAATCTAAGAGATCATAATGGGGAAAATGGTCCAAAGGGGTGGATGTCCTTTTGTTGTTGTCTCATCACTCTGATTACATTATTTTTGTTATTTTTATTGTATAAACCAGGAGGAGGAAAAACTGAAAGCCAAGAAGAATGTAGAGAGACAAAAAACGATGACACCACCTCCTCCTTCCACCAGCTTGATTGAAACGTTTTACAAGAAGGTCGATGACACTGATGAGCCAGTCTTGGGAACTTTCACATCACATACTTCATTGAACGAAATCTCACCTCCCAACAATAAAACCGTATGAAAATCACTCTTTGTTATTTCTTTTATTATTCGCTCATTCAATTAATGTACATTGCCAGTTGGAATATTTGTTGAATTTGTTTTAAGTATAAGTGCAACGACAGTCTTCATTTTGAATAATTCCCTGTTGTAAATTTGATGAGTCTTTGAAAAATCTTGTGTTGACACAATGTAGTTCCTACTTAAAAGCAAGCAAGATTTTAGGGACCAAAACTGCCAGCTTATGGTATAATTATTAACCTTGGATATTAGATGACATCAAAAATTAGATTTGTTTCATTATTTTTATTTGCAACCAGGAGAAGAAGCGAAGAGTATGTGAATGTGACGATCCCGATTGTTCCGGTTTCATCACTGAATCTGAAGATGAAGAAAATGAATTTGGAGAAAATGGCAATGAAAAGGAAGAAGCCAGGAACATATTCGATAGCTTTGGCGTGAACTCTCATGATGATTTCCAATTGAATGGAGACTTAGGTGGTGAAAAGCAGTCATGTTTTGGGAAGAATAATCAACGTCCAAAATCGTCCGACACTGACCTCTTTGATACGGCTGATTCCCATGAGGTTAGTATTGATCAGTTTACACCTTTGACAAATGGTGTACATTGACATACATCGGACTGACTATTGCTACTTTGAATTTCAGCTGGGAAGTTCTACGGCACGTCCTGTATCGTCACTGTAATGTTTTGATGTGTTTTTCTTCCAGACTTTTCTCAGGTGAAAATCTTGAAAACACAAAGAACTAAAATCGCGTTGCCAAATTTTAAGGTTGGAAAGAAAAGATTTAATGAAGAACATGAATTATTCCTCTTAAGTTGGAAAGTGATATAAAATACTGTCTTTAAGTTCGAGTCTTTCTCACAGATCTATAAAGCCCGAGGGGCTAGAGAGGCAACTTTCTCCAGCATGAAAAGTGAAACAAAAATTTGACTTTTTGAATTTTGTGCTGATGGATAGTATCTAGCATTTTAATTGTTTTCGGTGAAATTGCTTGTTGTCACGTGATTTCTTTGGTAGGAAATCCTACCAAAACTTGCTTCACTTTTTGACAAAGGTCGCGGATCTAGCCCGTAGGGCTATGATAAATCATTGGTCTTTCTATGTCCCTAAGTATCGAATTAGAGAGAGAGCCAACTTTGTGACTTTTCAATATTTTCTAGGACAACAACAGTGCACCAGTCAGGAAAAAGAAAAAGAAAAAGAAGAAACTAGAAAATGATGAAGAAGGTGAAGACACTTTACCTGAAAAACCGACCAATAAGAAACGGCGAAATGATGATAAAGCTCAGGAATCCACCAATGGGAACACATCAATCAAAAAAAAGAAGAAGAAGAAGAAGAGTTTGGACGAAAAATACGAGATGGTTTTCTTAGAAGAAGGCGAACAACCTGAAGCCATGAACAGTGAAGATGAAGACATGGTGGAAAACACGAAGCAAAGCGAACACAAAGTGACTTTGAAACCCAACGATTATATTTCGGTTGACAGTGTGGCGAAGACAGGTCAAGGGAGCGTTAAAAAGAGGATAGCTCACACGCCATCGAATGATGTACGTGGTTTGCAAGTTCTTATGAAATACTTCAATATTCTGCTATTGACAGACGGTGGACTTTTAAGACTGCGTTTCGATTTCGATATCATTAGCAGCTATCTACGCGCTTGGCGTAACATCAAAGGAGTGAAGATTTGAACCAGCAATCTCGCTTACATGTCACTATCCCTTAAAATTTTTAGAAATTTAAGAAACGTGTTTTTTCAACGAAGACCTAGAATTTCGAACATAATGGCAATCAATTTTATGGGTGGATTTCCTTGTGGACATAAAACACCGTAACCCATGAATTCACAGTTCTGACCCCTTTTCCTCCATGTTTTGTTCAGTATCCTTGATTGCGATTCTGCTGGCTGAGGAACACATGAACAAAGTCTAAAGACTGTCTAAAAGTTTCAGAATACTGGGTTTTTCACGTCAAATATAGACTTCTTTATATCTGATTCTTTCTTCGAAAATATCGACGTCGTACACTTTTAATGGTTCTTGGATGACGTTAGTGGTCTATATTCACAACTCTTGAAGTTGGAATGCTATTTTCCAAGCGAATCTGAATGCAGAATTTTATGTAGATTTTCTTTTGCATTTTCGAATGAAATTCTCTTCATTTTACAGGTGGTGAGGGCGAAAGTGAAACCAGTTGGCAAACCAGCTGCAAACAAATCAAAGAAGTTATCATTCATCTCACCCGGTCTCGCAGCTCCCATCAGAGCAAACCAAACATCAGCTCCGGTAAGATACTGGTCTATCCAATGACCAGTTTTCTTATTTATGGACGTCTGTTTTTACGTATAAACCATGGGGGAGAGGCTTGAAATTCCTTCTGAAAATTTTAGTCCATTTTGAGCCAAAACTGGTCAAAATTTTGCCCTAGAAGCTGTGTTGTTCTAACTTTTTACTCCCAACTTATAGTGCACTTTCCCTCATTTCAAACTATACGGTGCTCTTTTGGAAGCCTGAAAATCTACAGTAGCTTGCTTACCTTGAGCCCCCCTTTCTCCTACAATCAGTACCATAAACAACATTTTGGCAATTTTGGCTATTTTACCATTTTTCAAAAATTTAAGTTTGAGCGATAATGTCAATTTCGGGCCTTCAACTTCGATTTCAAAATCGATTATTTCGATCTGGGAGGGATTTATTGGTTTCTAGGCTATATTTCAAGCCCTACTGGACCATTTTTGAACTTTTGGGTCCTCAGATCCTAAGTCTTAAGTCTAGCGTTAAAACTCAGAGTTAAAACTCTTTTCGTGGGGAATTTTCCTTTTGTGCCAAGTATTTTGTCACTGATTGTAGATGCTTTACGTAAATCAGAAAGTTTTTAGCGCAGTTACTTTTTATCTTTATTTGTGTTGTTCCTTTCATTTTAGAGTAGCACGATTAAACAAGTACAAAGACCTGAGAGAATTTCCAGCAAATCAGTAAAGAATGATTCTTTTGCATCAGACTATTTCAGCATTGAGCCTATGTATAACAGAACAAAGCCTTACCAATAAATTCGACCCTGTAGAAAGAAGTAGAACGAAAGCTTCAAGTTAATCACTAATTTTAAGTACCTTAAAGCCATTGACCTTTTACATAGTTATAATGTATGTTGATTCAGCAGATTGAAATAAATAGAATCTTTTGTAATGAATAAAGAAAAATGTGGAGCAAGATTTTTTTCTTCCTTTTATTTACAAATTTGAAAGGACTCTTTTATTAAAATTTTGTTGACATCAGTTTCAGACGAGTCGGGTGTATATAATATAACACCGTATAATCCCTTTAAGAGCCTCTGTATGAAATTTTTCGTAACAAACAATGGTCAAACAATGGTCAAATAATCAAAAGAAAGGCTGCATAGTTTTTCAAATCCCTCTTGATACAAACGTTCAAACGTTCAATTGCCTGCGACGAAACTAACTACAACCTTCCCACAAAGTTTCGCTGCTGTCTATTGACCAAGTTTTGTATTCGATCGACTCTATTACTCTCAAAGTGAAAAAAAATTGTCAAAACCTAATAAGCAGGGATTGAAATCGTGGGAATGTAAGGAATTCCTTGAAAAATTCTCCTTTCGAGCTCGAATATAAGCGAGAGTAAACTTAGAAATGGGTATTATTCAGGTACACTAGAATAATTGAATATTCAATCTTTAATCCTTATTCCTTATTCCTTATTCCATCCAGGCGGCGCCAGTGGTAGAAGCCACAGCATCCATGGGGTATTGTACTGAAAATGGAGTTTACGTTGGAAAGAGGCGTATCGCGCATGCGTCATCAAACAATAATGTTTCAAAAGTAAATGTTGCTGGTGCTAGCAGAGTTCAAGCGTCAGGGTCAAGTTCTGTCGCTAAAACCAGTAAGTAGTATTGAAATCATTTATTGCTGTTGAAATGTGTCTTAATATTTGCCTAAATCCTAAAATGAGACTTCAAAGAAAGAATTGATATAGTAGTACAACGGTCATCCGATATCCCTATCATTTATAGACTTATCGCTAAAGAGAAATTCAATACATAGTATAAACTTCTTGAACAAACTTCGCTACCTTATTTCAAAAGGGGCCTAAGTCCAGGTACCCCCCAGTTCAAAATGGGCCTAAGACCATTTTTATGAAATTTGAGATCTTTAGTCTTTCTCAATCAAACCTTTGCTCTCTTTTGATGTACACAACAAGTAGTTTTTAAAGTTAAAAAGACTCGAGACTTCATACTGAAGCTCTGATAAAAGTGATGTTTAATTCAAAAGAGGTCCATCACATCAACTTTTTACAATAGAAGAGCCTAAGTTCATCATCTTTTTACAATAAAGGGCCTAAGTCCAATTGATTTGCAAATAGACCTAAGTCCATTCATCCTAAAAAGTTTAATTGAGTTTTTGTTTCTGAGATCATCTTTTCTCTTTATCTTGAATCTAGGTGTAATTGGCTTTATTTTGGAATATCATATGTGCAAGTTTTGAACTTTTAAAGGCAGAAACTGACCCCCACACAAGTTTCAAAATTCATGTTTAATTAAAAAAAGACCTATACTGCAAGATTTTATAAGTCGCGCCTGCTACGTACAAAAATATGTACTTTCCAAAAGAATGCCTTTTTATTGAAAAACAAGAAGCCCGTTGGGCGTGAAGGCCCAGCGAAAAGTAACGTGTTGAAATCGAGCGTGCAAAACAGCAAATGTATGACCCCGCTGACATGGATCAAAGTGAAGACAGGAAAAAATTTTCAAAATAACCGCGGTACTTCTCATTGGTCAGACGCTTGAAATTTTATTGAATGGTCCCCTACCAACCGGGACTACACAGGTGAATAAGGCTCATCCGGTTGAATACTCTCCTCGGGTACCTTATAGCTGGGGGGTTTTGGAATAAGCGGGGGGGGGAGAGGTTGGAAAAAATCTCAAAACTTAACAAGTGGGGGGGGGGGTTGAAATAAAAATGTCCTGGGTGGAAAACTTTTGAAAAGGAGGCTACATGTTTTTTTATAAGCATTTGTTTTTTGGGAAACAAGCTTAGTTATGCTTAGAGATATTTTAGACTCAGGCTTGAAGTATGTTTATCATATTATGCATATTTTTCCGAAAAATTCGAGTCTCCAATTTTTCCAAAATCTGCCATTGCTATACATGAGGATAATAAGTAATGACACAAAGATTTGTCATTACGTTTTCTAATAGAAAAAAAATTTTCACTTACACACCTCAAAAGCAAGCTCAGTAAGTAATATGTTTATTTTTTAGACAAATTTAGGTCTTGGTATGCTTATAAACGTTATGCTTATAAAAAAACATGTAATACAGCAGAATTAAGACAAAGGAGGGAACTATTAAAATAATTTTCGCAAAGATCAATAAGCAGGGGGGGTTGGAATAAGAATGTCCTGGGTAGAAAATTATTTTCGAAAAATTAATTTGCGGGTGGGGCAGCTATAGGTACCCAAGAGTAAGAGTTTCAAAAATCGTCAATTTTTTTACCAATTTTTTGCCTTTACAGTTTTGCCTGTAACGTCAGTCTTTGGCCAATGAAATATTTTACCAGGCCTTAGCACCGGACCCCCTCGCGAAAATGTCTTCAACTACATTCAACTTTCCAATAAATTCAGCCTGGGTATCCAGACTCAAAGTTTCAGAAAAAAAAACAATACAAAGTTTCTAAAATTTTAGAGTCTGGTGTAACTAAAAAAGTCGGGTACAGTTTCTTTGATACTGCCTGTGAGTGAACCCTTGTTGACAGACTATCAAAACTTTGAAAACCCAGACACACATAATTAACTTACCATAAAACCTCTTTCACAAACTCAAAAAACTTTCAAAACTACTTTAAACTATATACATCAAAACATCAGCCACATTTTATAAAGGCTACTTTCCAGCGGCCATTTTGTTTAGAAATGAACCTGTGTTTTCATTTTCATTGGTTTATCTTTTTTCAGAAGGTCAGCTTTTTCCATTTCTGCTTAGTGAGTGGGCGCTTTTTAACGAATAAACAGATAAAGTGCACTCACCTGCACTCACATATGCAGGGAGAAATACTCCTGCAGGCATGTATGTTAGTTGGACCAGACCGTAAACCAGAAAAATAATCTTAAAAAAACTAGACGGTGAAATAGTTTACGGTCTGCATATCCAGGCTAATGAAATTCAATTAATGTTCGAGTTAACAATTAATGTGACAGATCCAGAAATTTTCACTGTTCATGCATTGCATGAGCTGCATTTTAGTCTCCATTAACATATTCCATAATCAGCTTATTTGAAATAATTCTGTGTCGAGTTTGAAAAATCAAGCCATCGCACCTTTCGTCAAACGAGACAGATCCAGAAAAAATCATTTTCACGCACGCGTAGCATCATGGAAAAAGTTCCAATCTTGTTCCAATTTACACATGAGCTCCATTTTAGTGTCCATTACCAAATTCCAGAATCAGTTTACTTGAAATAATTATGTGTTGTGTTTGAAAATCATACCACGTCCCACCACTGTTGACTGTACTGACCGATGTTAACAGCGACAGATCCAGAAGTGACTGTTTTCTTCTGTAGCATCAAGAAAAATGTTCCAATCTTATTCAAATTTACACATGAGCTGCATTTCAGTTCATTTATTTCTATATCAGAAGTCATTATTTCCTCAAAATAAAGTCTTTTTGAAAACAAGAAACTAAAAATGAAAGTGATTTAAGGTAGAATTTTCACTCATAAAACTTTATGAAAACTTGAGCAAAGACTATAAGATATGGCAGAATGTTGAAAAAGGTTTATAAAGAAAAATCTTTACAAAATTTCTTTGGTTTGAAAATCTCTTGAGACCACTAAAGCAAAGAAAATGTTCAAGAAAGTATGAATCAACCTGCTCGCTTCGACCGCCATCTTGTTTTGTTTTGAAAATTGTTTTGAAGGAGCGCTGAATCAGAAAATATATCTTTTATAGCCAGTATCCGACTTTAGCAAGCTTTTCCCTCTCCAGACGGCAAAAAGTGTGGTACTGGTTTTAAGCGCCGTTTCTACCAAAACGGACGGACAGACACACGTACGAACAGAACGTTGCAAATGAAAGGCCCACTCGCTTAGCGCTGGGCCAACAAGTTCAAGCTATGACTTTCAGAAAACAACTTCAAAGCTTTACCATCAAAAATGGTTTCAGAATCAAGGAAAAACTTTAATCGCAATTTTATCAAAATGACCAAAATGGACATGGGCTCCTTTTGAATTAAGGCTTATAGGGCTTAGGCCCCTTTTGAATTAACGTAGCGAAGACTTTATCCCTTGTCAAAATTTAATTTCTTATCTTATAAATTTAAATTTAAATTCTTAGTACTAAGTCTCAAAACTTCTTCGTCAAATGTTCCCCTTCGGAATTATTCTTCTAGGTGCAGTTTCGAGTACAGGGAAAGTACAACGTCCAAAACTTGTGATGGAGGTGGGAGGGAAAGTCCCTCATCTGCTGCGTCAGCGTTATTTGGATAAAATCATTGATGAACTTGTTGCGAAGTGCGAATCTGAAAAAGAAGCCATCGAAAAAGTTTGTCTTTTAATAATATATTTGCCTTTAAAGTTAGTTTTTCAATATTTTTTGATTTCTTGCTGGTGATTTCACGAAATTAGATCGAGCATTTCAAAATTTCTAATTTTTCGTTCATATTTTTAGCTGTAGTGCAAGCACACCACTATAATTTGACCTTGTCTCCTTCTAGGACATTGGCCATAAGAAAAATCTTCGATCTACTTATTCTTGTTGACTGTGACTTTCAACATAGCTAAATAATAGAGTTACCGAATTTTAAAATGTCGAATTAGAGAGCGTCAATTGTTTTAATTTGTCGTCGTTTATCATCATTTCTCCACAAATTTCTCTCCTTTAGGGCTTCGAAGAAGAAAAAATCGCCTGTCAACGAAGTAGTCGCAAACAGATCTATCTGAATCTTTGCGCCAACATCATCAAAAAGATCAGAGCCATGCCAAATTATAATCGCGTTGATGAGAATGCACCTTCATTGAATCCTCTGATTGCTGGTCAACCTACTGTCCAAGGTATAATAAGAAATTACTTCGGGTCGCTTTGCAGTAGTAATTTAAATTAATATCCTCCTCATACAATTTCCCGTTAATTTTTACTGATCCTCGTAGAACCATAAAATAAAATTTGGCAATCCAAAGTGTGTACTTAAGTCTCTCTGAAATTATAAATTAAACTTTAAGAAAAGTCTTACTCATAAGTCAAGGTCATAATATTTTGATAATTTTGGTTATTTTAACGTTTTTCAAAATTTAAAGTTCCGGCGAGAAAGTCGATTTTGGGCTATCTCTTTAATTTCATCGAATATTTCAATTCGGGAGGGGTTGGCAGACTTACAGGCTATATTCTGAGCCTTATTGGACTATTTTTGAACTTTTGAATGCTAAGATCCTAAGTCTCATGTTAAAACTCAGAGTTAAAACTCTACCCTTCCAACCTACTTTAGAGCACTTACAAATCGCTTGTGGTTCAAAAACTTCCCGGTGTATTTCCCTTTTTTCTCAAATATTATGACCTTGATTGTAATTTGAGGCACAATATATGCATTTGCAATTATTCAAGCTTGTTTTCGGAGAGCACAATTTTCTTTATTCGCCACAATCCAACCGTCAAATGATTTTGGTAATTTCGGGTATTTTAACGTTTTTGAGAAGTTCGGGCGAGAATCGTGTTTTCAGTACTTTATTCCATTCGATTTTCGGTTTGGGAGGGCTTAAATAGCTATATTCTCTGCTTATTGGGATATTTTTGAGCTTTTAGATCTTGAGTTCCTAAAGAAGTCTTATAGCTCATGTTAAAACTCAAAGTTAAAACACTATTTTCCTACTGTAAGCTAAAGCACTTAAAATCACTTCCGGTTTTTTAAATTTTGATGGGAATTAGTGCCAAATACTAGAGGTTTAGGTATGTGTATTTTTCTGCGACGGAAACGGTTAGTTTCTGATTGTCTAGTTCCTGATCAGCTGAGGACGACGGTAAACAAGCACTTTTACCGTCCTCGATTTTGCGGGTCAAAATTGCGGGTTGCTCCAAACTGCTTTAGTCACTTCGTTGTCCTCAATAGTTGAAATATATAAACTCGCTACTACGACGCCGATTGTAGCAAGTAACAAACATCTTTTATTTATTTGTTATTGTAAAGGTGTCAATCGATTGAAAGAATCCGGCATCAAGGGTTACAAGAAAGTGTCAAGTCAAAACAGTCTTGGAAGAACCTCAGTCAAACCTGTCTCCTCTGGTCTGGTGAATGCAACAAGACCCGCTTTAAACAATGGAAATGTGGCCACTAACAAGGTGCCAGCAAGAAGGTTATCGGAACCTCTCGATCTAAATGGTAATCAATTTTAAAGTAATAGTTGTAGGTCTCTTATGGGTGAGATTCCATAAAATCGTATTGAATGATTACAGTATATGAACGCACGTGAAAATATAGTTCTTAGAACCAATCCAGTAGTAGTCTCTAGTTTTGCTACACGTTCCAAAATAAAGAAATTGTTTAAAGTAAATAAAACTTACCACTTTAAACTTTGTTATGGCTTGCTTTGTGCTCTTACTTATTCGAGGTGAAACTAACAAAGTAATTACCTCATTATCATATTATTAGAGCTTTTTTTTTTATCAAAGGTTGATAATTAACGCAAATCGGCTGTAACAAAGTGTTTACGTGGTTTTTCATTAGCGCGAATTTTCTCCGAAAATGTAAGAAATTTCGGTCGCCTTTAATAGTAGATTTCAGGGCCGGCGAATCAATTTTGAAAGTGGAGGGGCCAAATAGTAAGTGTCTAAGGAGGCGCCACCATGGTTTGCGCCGACGGGCCTTTCTTAGAAAAAAAGTGGGGGGGGGGCCATGGTCCCCCCGGCCCCCCCAGTTTCGCCGGCCCTAGATTTTAAAGGACAATGTGCCAAAGTGACACAATGAAACATTGTTTTGACCAGTTCTTCGACAGAAATGTTAGAATTGTAAAAACTGATGTCTTGGAATTTGCGCGAGTATCCTCTTAACGCGGTTCTAATTAACCTGTGAGGTAACGAGTTGCGTTAATTAACTTCAGTAGTTATATAAGTGTAATGATGTACTCAGATCTAAACTTTCATTTCGCTTTTAGAGGAAACATTTTACGACTACCTGGAGAAGTTTTTATTGAACGACGGTCAGCTGTGGGAGAACAAATATCCACGTTGGAACTCTCAAGATTCTTCCATGGTGGAAGTCAAAGATTTTGTACCAGCTATTAATCGTAAGTTGAAGTGTTGTCTTGTTCGCTTGCGTTCGTTCGTTCGTTTGTCTAACTGTGCAACCTCATCAAAATTATTGGAATAAAAGTAAATCTAGCCCTCTCTATGTATTTACACCGCTATTTGAGTAGTGCTACCATTAGGGTATCGCTTTCAAAAAACTCTGATCAAAAATTTTGGTTGACCGGGATCGAGAAACTGTCTCCAGAGTCTATGTATAACTCAGTGCTTCAATTCTATTTTAGCACTCCGTCGCACGTGTTGCCGATGTGGTAAAGAATACTTTATGAACAAGAAAGGGAAATACATCACCAGGGAGGAGTGCAAATACCATTGGGGTAAACTACGCAAAAAGAGAGGTAAATAATTTTAGTAAGTTTGTAATTGGCAGTCAGACGTGATCTGAAGACTCCTCTTTTGAAAGTTAGAGGGCCCACTCTTTCCCCTGTATTGAATCCATTACCGTGCGTAAGGTAAATTTATTTATGCTCTACTTTAGCTTTTATAAAGAATTGAAACAAACTTAATGCTCGATAAGTATGAAACATACGGATATTACCAATCAAACTTTGAGTTTCTCCCATTTATGTCCTATCCTATCTGTTTTGCTTTCTAGAGGCAAGAACTTGGATTTCATGTTATTCCTGTTGCCAAGGCGACGATAGCGCTGACCCATGCTCCTTTTCGAGGGTAAGTTGACACGTGTTCTATTGTTATTACAGTGGAGTCTCCATAGTTCGAACACAGACAGGGAACACAAATTTAGGCATCGTTAACTGAAGGGACTGTAAAACTCGTTCGTGTTAAGGAGACATTCGAGTTATAGCGACTCCATTGTAATTTCTTTGTATTCTTTCTCTGAAATCTGCATTCTTAAAGGTTTTGTTTTTAAATAAAAATGATATGGTTTGCTTACTCATCAATTTTAATTTACAAGATTTTTCAAATTGGATTGATACGGATATGGAGCAAGATTGTTCAAAAAGAGGAAAAGAAAAACATTTTTTGCTCATGTCAGCATAATACAACACTAGGCAAACACTGTCCTGATATGAAATATGTGTCTGATATGAAACGGGAACACTTATGTAAAATTAAAATCTTTGAGCAGCACCGATCAAGGGTGTTTAACAATATCCAATATAAACTTTAAGATCTATGGGAATACCATCCATAGCAAAATGGCTCTTCGCTCCTAAACATGAAATTACGTATATTCTAGCTTCACGTATGCAATTGGGTTGGCCAACTGACGGATTACGTTTCGACGGAGAGTTGGAATAACGAGGAAACGAAGCGTAAAGTTTTCGCTATCGATTGTGAGATGGTAAGAGCGAACACTTTGTAATTCGTTTATCTATCGTTTTCTGTTTATTCGCCTTGTTACTGCAAAAGTTTTTATGTTTGGTTCAAACATTATGGAAGCAAACATTCGATTTCCGTAAGGGGTCGCCTTTACAGATTCGAACGTTTTCTTCGTTCTATGAATGAGTTACGTGACTTAACAAAACACGCAAACCTAATGGTGGAAATTACCTAGTTAGTTTAGTAATATTCTTAAGAGACGATATCTCTGAAAAGAATTTGATCTGTTTGGAATTGTCAGAGGAATCGTTAGAGATTTTTCAAGAACTTTTTGCCAAAATTATTCCTCCAACGCTGGTTTCTCTTTAGCTCAGTCGGTAAAGCGCTCGCATAACTCGAAAATACTTAGATGCCTATATATAATCCTCACGCGAGGAGTTTTTAGAACTAATTTCTTAGTTTTTAATTGATTCAATGTAATTAATTCTGGATTATCATCAAAGCGATTATCAGATGAATAAAAGAATGCGATTCCGATAATCAAAGAAATAGTCCATAAAAGATTTCGCAGATGGGACGCGTATGACAACCATTATGATAGTCCCCTAGTCCGAATAGGGTTAAGGGCTCTGACCATAGTGAATTTTTCATAATTGCCGTGTTTAAAATGTGTTTTCTGACTGATGTAACCAACAAAACTATGGCATGTTATACATTTTCTGTTAGACAAACTATTCCTGAATCTGAAAATTCAAAAATTGTATTGAAAAATTTGATGAAGAAGAAAATGAAGACTTTTGCGAGGAAGAGTATTTCAACTTTGAAGAGCTTAGTTTCGGCGAAGAAAAAACATTTTGAAAATCTTTTCGCAGTAGATGGTGTATCTTTTACCGAACAATAAAAATTTTTGCGGAAAATTTTTGTAAATGCTTTTTTGTCTCGAAATATGCAAAATAGTGTTTTTTCATCAATTTTTCATCTGGATTTTGCTTAAAAAAACAGTCGTAACTTTTGTCACATCTTTTTAGAAAAATTTTCCGCAAAATTTAAAATAGTTCAATTCTTTGCGGACAGTGTAAAGAAATTTTGAAACAAAAAAGTTAATTACCCATTAAAACTAAGCACTTTTTGTAAAAGAGGGTGATGCAACATATTATTAACATCTTTTTAAAGTTCATAACGTCATTTTTGCAATTAAATTCTTAATTACTCTTAAGGGATTCGATTAAAAAGCAATTTATAAAGGCAATTCTTTGTTAAAAGTGTTAAGGAACCTGAAATATAACTTTTATGTTCAAATACCAAAATCAATTTTTGGACTATGGTCAGAGCCCTTAATAATGGAGCACAGAAGACCCAATCTCGAAAATCGCCCTCATAGCTCGCCCCAATTTCGTTCCAACTACCACGAGACTGGTTGAAATGAATAACGGACCCTGGTAGTGACGGAATGTGTGACGCCAAACAGTTAGCAATACCACTTCGGAAAAATCCATTTGATTTTCGATTTACAAATTAGCTGTTTTTATTGCTTTTTTAAAATACCAATTTCGAAAATTGCCCTCATAGCTACTCTGTACCAGAGTGTATCTCACGTTTATCGCTTCTCGTAGTACACTCTGTGCGCATTGTCTGTTTGATAAAAAAGTTCCCGTACGGAGACCTGCGATGAAGCTTGATTTATAGAGAACAACACTTCTCTCATCGTCTCCCCTCTCTCACCAACACTCCATCGCAGCGGTCGGTTTGAAAAAACTCAAATGAGAAAAGACAATAACAACAGACACTCTACGGCAATGAATTTTAAAATCAACCGTAGATACTGGGTCTGTGTACAGACAACCCCAAAGCTCGCCCCAATTTCGTTTGAACCACTACAAAACTGGTTGAAAAGAATGGCTGACCCTGGTGGTAACGGAATGAGTGACGCTGAACAGATAGCAGAAGATAATCAGCAATACCAGCTCGGAAAAATCCATTTGATTCTCGATTTTACAAATTAGCTGTTTTTATGGGACTTTTAAAAGACGGTTTTTACTATTACCATTTTTGGACCTACCCCGGTGGGCTGTAGGTCCTATAAATTAACCTCTGTTCGTCCGTTCGTCCGTTCGTTACTAGCTTTTCTCGGGATTGGCTCATTAGTTTTTCCTAATTTTTGGCACAAAGATGCAAAATGGTAATGCCCAAAATGTGACGGAGCCCGATTTTCGAAAAAAATTCATTTCCGGCCGAAAATGCCGGAAATATGCCGGAAAAACCGGTTTTTTGGCATTTTCTCGAGATTTCATCATTAGTTTTTTCTGATTTTTTGCACAAAGATGCGTATTAGCAATGCCTAAAACATGGATTACTCCGATTTTTGAGAAAAATTCTATTCCGGCTGAAAATGCCGGAAATATCCCGGAAATCGCCGTTTTTGCAGATTTTCATTGGACTTTTTCCTTATATTTCGTTGTTTTTTCACTCAAAAACATTATTTGTAGCAATGCCCACCATCAAGCATGGTTTAATTGTCAATAAAAGTGATTTTTGAAGCCGGAACTTTCTAAAAATCGCCGGAACAGCCTATTTTCGCCGGAAAAACGGTATTTCTTGAATTTCTCGAGCTGTACTTTATATTTTTTCATGAAATTTTGCACACTGATGCAAAATGGCAATACCTAAAATATGACAGAGCCTGATTTTCAATTAACGTACTTTTCCGGCCGAAAATGCCGGAAATATGCCGGAAAAACCGGTTTTTTGGCATTTTCTCGAGATTTCATCATTAGTTTTTTCTGATTTTTTGCGCAAAGATGCGTATTAACAATATCTAAAACATGGCCTAGTCCGATTTTTGAGAAAAATTCTATTCCGGCTGAAAATGCCGGAAATATCCCGGAAATCGCCGTTTTTGCAGATTTTCATCGGACTTTTTCCTTATATTTCGTTGTTTTTTCACACAAAAACATTATTGATAGCAATGCCCACCATCAAGCATGGTTTAATTGTCAATAAAAGTGATTTTTGAAGCCGGAACTTTCCAAAAATCGCCGGAACAGCCTATTTTCGCCGGAAAAACGGTATTTCTTGAATTTCTCGAGCTGTACTTTATATTTTTTCATGAAATTTTGCACACTGATGCTAAATGACAATACCTAAAATGTGACGGAGCCCGACTTTCGAAAAATATTTTTTCCCGGCTGAAAATGCCAGAAATATGCCGGAAAACCGTTTTTTTTTTTACATTTTCTCGAATTTTCATCTTTAGCTTTTTCTGATTTTTTGCAGAAAGATGCGTATTTGCAATGCTCAAAACATGGCCGAGTTCGATTTTTGAGAAAAAATTTTTTCCGGTTGAAAATGCCGGAAATCGCCGTCTTTGCAGATTTTCATTATATGTTTTCCTTGTATTTCTATGTTCTTCACACAAAAACATTATTGATAACAATGCTCACCATCAAGCATGATTCAATTGTCAATAAAACTGATTTTTGCGACCAGAACTTTCTATTAATTTTTCCCTACAACCCTTCCCTCTCCCCCCATCAACAATCAATGATGAATTTATTGCGTTATGCATTTTCGCTAAACGATATATTTTCTGACTGATTTTTTTCTCCTCGCATTGCTATCTAACTTTCATCATCAGGTAGGTCCATTCAGCATCTAGCTTGTTAAATATCAATTCTTATAAAAAGTAGCAAAGATTTAATGTCAAAAAAGGGGAAAATTCTTAGAAAGCTATTATATGTGTATCTTCACATGATCAATCAAAAGAAGTCTTGCAATATGAATCGATTATGTGTGTATAGACATCGTTTTTAAAAGCAAGCTCATTTGTTATGATGTTTTAAAGTAGAGCTTTTTTTGTTTTGAGTTGTGTGTTTGTAAGTTGTTTGAGTTATTTCTAAAGGCCTTGAGATTTGATTTGACGGTTCATACTATCTCTAATTATTTTTACACGAAATAAATTTATTAAATTGATATTATAGTCGGCATTAAGGTTACAGAAAGAATGAGTTTATCCAATGAAGGAAAAAATATGCTAAAACTGATCATAGAGAAAGAAAATCGCTTCACACAACCCTGGAAAAACAGTGATGTCGTTTTGGTTGTTGAAGACAAAGAGCTCCATGTTCATTCGATTACACTGTCAATGGTTTCTCCTGTTTTTGAAGCCATGTTTAATGGAAATTTCAAAGAAGCACAAACAAAGAGAGTTGTTTTGGAAGGAAAACCATACGATACATTTTTATACATGCTGAGGATGGTTTACCCTTTTGAAGACGTTTTCTTGGGTAAGTTCTTTCAAGTTTTATAATGTGAAATGAAAAATTAGACTTAAGTTTTTGCAGCCACCTTAAGGGGAGAAATTTTGGCGAAAAGAAATTTAAATTTATAGTTCATTTGCCAAAATAAATTCTCGTCAAATTTAATTTTCTTTCAATTTAGTCTCTGTTTCTTTTTTCAGCTAAATAAAAATATTGAACAAAAATTGGTCGTTCGCCAAAATTTCTTCTCGCCAAATTTAGAAATTTTATTAAATCACCAAAATAAATTCCGGCATATTGCACCAACATTGGTGAATGGGCTCATTCGCCAAAATTTCTTCTCTTAAGGTATTTCTAAAGTTTTGAAGGAGGAAACTTTGACTAAAACTGAAATCTAAAAATAAAGTCATTTAGCATTTTGATTTCTACAGTAAAACGAGAGCACCATTGATTATGCCGTGAAGTTTCCATGGGGAACGCAAACACGCACGGGCAACGCAAAGTCGAATTATGGAGACATTCGAGTTATGGAGGTTCAAATACAAGAGGCTCAACTGTATAACTCTGTGATGAAAAAAACGATAAGGGAAGCATTTTTCAAAACTACTTTGTCACCATGTCTAATTCTTACAGATATTGTCTCGACTTTTTTCAATTAATAGAGGATGAAATTTTGTATTGTGAAGGATGTTCCACCGTCAAGAAAGGTCAACGAAAAGATTTCACAAAAGAACCACCACGTTTCGGTATGTAAAATTGAGTTTTTGTTTTCATGTGTTAAAATCACCAGCGACAGTTTGGAATTCTCAAGAACCGTATTTTTGAACGGTGTAAATTGTCTTGTAGCGTGTTGTCTAAATTTCTTGGATTCTATATTTTCAGGATATTATCATGGTTGCTCTGCTGAATTTAAAGAAAAAGGTACGTCGGAGAACTGGAAAAGTGCACGGGGAAATCCATTCTCTTTCTAATATGGAAAGATCCTCTTATTCTGAATTCAATAAATACAAAATACGTTTTTGACACTTATTTCGGGGAAAATTTACTTTTTCTTTATTGTTTTGTCGTAAAGTTATTCTTTGTAGCATTCAAAATTTCTTGAAGCCTTGGGATGTCCTTAACTTTTTAAGCTTTAAGTAATATGTTCTAAAAAATACATATTCTTATTTTCACCATTTTGTCAGCAATTTTGTATTATTTCTAAGAAATTGGATGTTTTAAGAGTCCATTAAAGCCTTAAAATTCCCTTAGCTTTTTCTTAATATCTTGGTCATCGAAGCATCCTGTTCTTTTGTAGTTTGCTCTTATAAAAAACGATATCTCTTTTATTTTCACGCACGTGCAAGCATTATATTCTCTAACAAACGAATACTTGATTGACACAATCACCAAGAAAATCAACGAAGAATTGTCACGCCAAAGCAAGCAAATGTACAACTCCTCACATGCCCTTCATCTTCTAGAAACAGCCGAGCTTATAGAGTCAGAAGATCTTAAAACGGCCTGCCTCGATTATATCAAACGCGATTTGTATTCATTATCAAATGTTGATAAATTGCTGGAAGGAAGAAGTTTCACACTTAAGACCGAGATGAAAATCAAGTAACAGCTCTTTGAGAAACTTTTGGGAAGGTTGAAAGGTTATTGCACCCATTATAATTACACCAGTAGCGCAGAAGAGTGTAAGAAGGAGATAACGAAATTAGGTGAAGAATTTCCGTCGATGGCACTTAAAGAAGGAAGTACATTTTGTCAATGTCAAAGGTTTGGGATTCGGATCTCCAGAAATGGAAGATTTAAAAAAAGAATATTTATGTAGCTTAAATATTTTAGATTTTTTGCCTTATTGGTGTAAATGGGTTTTTGAAACAGTTTGTTGGCACAGCCACAGTTCCAGAGAAACAATATCATTCGTGGTGGACATGGCTTTACTGCTTCTTATTATATATTCAGTATTCATTTTCTCATCATTTTTTACGGACTAATATTTTGAAGCATCGTGAATTGCATGTTGCTCTTACTACAGCGTGTCGAGAAAAAAAATGAGTCAAAAAAGAGTTCATATAATATCTAAAGACGTATTGGTAACAAGCGTTGAAATCGTTTTGTATTAAACGTGTAAAAGTAGGGGGTGTATGATGAAATGGCAAAATTTGACTTTTTTTCTGGAAATGTAATTTGGACAACTTTTTCTGATAATTTAATCTATTTGAAGACTTTCTGCAAAAAAATTAATTCAAAATGTTCAAAATTGACCATTTGCCCCAGGGTTTTGTAAAATCGATATTTTCGAAAATTTGCGAAAAACAGGGTTTTTGCCTGAAAAAAAATCCTAAAACCAACTGTGTTGGTGCTACAGCCCTGAAATTGGGCCTTAAATGTTCCTTGGAAAAAAGTAGGATTAGAATGTAACAATGATATAGCTATATCATACATGAAAATTGATAAAAGTAGGTTTTTAGGCCAAAAATGACCGAAAACGCAAAAAAATGGGGTTTTGCCTGAAAAAAATCCTAAATCCTGCTGTGTTCGTGCTGCAGCCCTGAAATTGGGCCCAAAATGTGCCTTGAAAAAAAGTAGGATTTGAATGTAACAATGATATAGCTCTATCATATATATAAATTACAAAAAAAGTAGGTTTTTAGGCCAAAAATGTCCGAAAACACGAAAAAATGAGGTTTTGCCTGAGAGAAAATGCTAAAACCTGCTGTGTTGGTACTACAGCCCTCAAATTGGGCCCATAATGTTCCTTGGGAAAAAGTAGGATTAGAATATAACAATAATATAGCTCTATCATATATAAATATTACAAAATATAGGTTTTTAGGTCAAAATTGACCGAAAAAGGCGAGAATTACACAAAATGGGGATTTTCAGTGCTTAAAGCATATTGAATCAATTTCTGACACTCTTAAGTGCTTTAAAGTAATAAAATAGATGTTTCATTATATATAATTTAGTACAATAAGCTATCCTAATGACAAAATTGAGTAAACATTTGGGTTTTTTAGGGATTTTTTATAAAAATACCCCCTAAATAGCGGAAAATAGCGATTTTTGAGCTTTCATAACTTTTAAAGGCTCAAATTCAAGACTTTGAAACTTGGCATAACGAATGAAAACTATTTGAACTGTTAAAATAACAAGCTAATTTCTAAAAATTATGAATCTCAAAACTCATTCTCAATCTCAAATCTTAATAAAGCGAACATTGGAACTGAAAGAACTAAAAAAACTTAGCAAAAAGAAAAAAAAAATCAGAAAATTTTTCCACTAAATCAACATTTGTCATCTCAAAGATAATAAGTCTCTGAGTGCTGAACTTGCTTATTTCTAAGCAAGGCTTGATGGACACTACAGAGTTTCTATGTATGGTTACATTGTCAGAGTTCGAAGGCCATTTCCAAAGACTTTTCATTTGGCCATTTACACTAACAGGTGTCATGAAATTGCATTTCACATCTTCTGTACCAACTCTCACAACTTCACCTAAAAAGCAAAAAGAATGTGTCATTACTAAGTAAAAGATCAGGTATTTCTTTCATTATTCAACACAGTATTATACATACTTAAAGATGAAATAAAATCTAACCTGGGTAAAAACCATCCTCAAATGCTCTAATAAGAAAATCTCCAACAATGGGTGGCCAATCTGAATCTCTTGCCTTTCTAACCTATACAGTATATTGAAGAAAATGATATATAAACTTTGAAATCTAGAGCATATTGAAATGATAACTTAAGTGCTTGTTTCTCCTCTGATTGGTAAATCAATTCATTTATCCTAAAAACACACAAAGGTTCATGGAATAGGTGGATTTAAGATTTACAGTTACCTCTTTTCCTCTAGAATTTTCTTGTTCATCGCGTTGAGTAATACCATCCATCAATTCATCTTGCCACCTTCCACCTCTGCTTCATTGTCATTTTTGCTTGCATTATTATTGATTGCATTCTCAAGATCCATCATGTCAGCTAAAACTCTAAATTCCAGTTGAGATGTGATAAGAGTCCTCAAATTCTTCACCTTCTGCTCAACTGTTAAGCCACATTGTTTAAACAAGGGACACGTCGTCTTCACTTTATAAAAGGTGAACTTTCTGAACCTGATCTCCAAATCCAATGCTTTTTGAAGCCCTTTTTCTGTACCATTCCAGTCTTGAACCAGGGTGTCAAGCTCTTCAATTGTAGTGATTTGCCCTTGGTGGGAATTTTTGCAAGCAGATACACACCTGATAACTTTGTTGCTGGTTGCTAGCTTGGCTGCATCTTCTTCATCAACATTGCTGGCTATCAATTCTTTTTGTTTTTGATCAAATAGCAGTTTCAATAGCTTTCTTTAATTTTGCCAAATTTCAAAGTCTTGAATTGAGCCTTTAAAAGTTATGAAAGCTCAAAAATCGCTATTTTCCGCTATTTTGGGGGTATTGTTGATAAAAAATCCCTTAAAAACCCAAATTTTTGCTCAATTTTGCCATTAGGATAGCTTATTGTACTAAATTATATATAATGAAACATCTATTTTATTACTTTAAAGCACTTAAGAGTGTCAGAAATTGATTCAATATGCTTTAAGCACTGAAAATCCCCATTTTGAGTAATTTTCGCCTTTTTCTGTCAATTTTGACCTAAAAACCTATTATTTTGTAATTTCTATATATGATAGAGCTATATTATTGTTATATTCTAATCCTACTTTTTCCCAAGGAACATTATGGGCCCAACTTCAGGGCTGTAGCACCAACACAGCAGGATTTAGGATTTTTTTCAGGCAAAACCCCATTTTTTCGCGTTTTCGGTCATTTTTGGCCTAAAAACCAACTTTAAATAATTTTCATGTATGATAGAGCTATATCATTGTTACATTCTAATCCTACTTTTTTCCAAGGAACATTTTAGGCCCAATTTCAGGGCTGTAGTACCAACACAGCAGGTTTTAGGATTTTTTCTCAGGCAAAACCCCATTTTTTCGCGTTTTCGGTCATTTTTGGCCTAAAAACCTACATTTTTTGTAATTTTTATATATGATAGAGCTATATCATTGTTACATTCTAATCCTACTTTTTTCCAAGGAACATTTTGGGCCCAACTTCAGGGCTGTAGCACCAACACAGCAGGATTTAGGATTTTTTTCAGGCAAAACCCCATTTTTTCGCGTTTTCGGTCATTTTTGGCCTAAAAACCAACTTTAAATAATTTTCATGTATGATAGAGCTATATCATTGTTACATTCTAATCCTACTTTTTTCCAAGGAACATTTAAGGCCCAATTTCAGGGCTGTAGCACCAACACAGTTGGTTTTAGGATTTTTTTTCAGGCAAAAACCCTGTTTTTTGCAAATTTTCGAAAATATCGATTTTACAAAACCCTGGGGCAAACGGTCAATTTTGAAGATTTTGAATAAATTTTTTCACAGAAAGTCTTAGAATAGATTAAATTACCAGAAAAATTTGTCCAAACTGCAATTCTGAAAAAAAGTCATTTCATCATATAGCCAGGAAACACTGGCTAAAATTTCCCTATCTTACAAAGTGATGAGGGAAATAGTAGCCAGGTCTAATCAACAAGTTTGAATTTTGTAACTGCCACTTTTTTCACATTTTCAAAAACAAAAGGGCAAATTAATTCGCATAATTAAAGATGGTAGAAAAAATAACAACAAACATAATGGCCGATTTTACAAGTATCAATAAGAGCTTAATTGAGAGAGATATTTGCACTGACTTTCAATCAGAGTGCCTTTTTAAACTGTTTTCTTTATAAATATTGAATTTTAAAACTTACAACCCACTAGCAATTAAATATTTCAATGCCCCAAAGAATTGGCGAGCGAAATCATGCAAAGAATGAAAAGATATCATGCAAATTTAAGTCTTAAATAGACAAAAATAGCGTTTAAACTCACAGACCCCCTCTTTTCCTTCGGCCATTTTGTTCTTATCATCTTGGTTTGCTTTCGCTTTCAAATGAGGTTTTCATATCCTTGGTTGTCTAGCCTTATAAACCTTTAAGGGTGTTATTCGAATATTTTTCATAGAATGTTTGAGCAAGGCTTTGTTTTGATAGTCCAAGGAGTGGAAAAAAGTTGAATGAAAGCAAACTCTTTTCTTCTTTAAAAGCTAATTGATTTAATTACGTGAATTTTCACAAGGACTGTTTATGAAAGAGTCATAATTATACTACAATGTTTATTCAATTATATCGAAAGAATTTTTGGTAATTATGTCCATAGTAATCAATCTATATCCCAAAATATTTTGATTATCATACTTGCTTTGATGACATCACTTTCGCTTTTGAACACGCGGGAAATTTTCACTTTCGTTTTTGAGAGCAAAACAAACTCCTCTCTTTTTATTCAAAACCGCAAATCGTCTTTCATGTCATCATGGCCTCAAATTTCAATTATATAGAACGTCCTGCAAACAATAGTAATTTCTGCAGATTATGTAATCATGCATATAAGGAATATAAGAACAAAAACGGCAGAACATATTCCGAATCAAGGGCGAATCTATTTATTAAAAAAGGAGATAAACCCTCTCTTCAACAAAGGCTTTCGGCTGTAAATCTGGTGATCGAAGATGTCCCGAATCTCTCGAGGTCAATTTGTGACAAGTGTGAGAATAAGGTCAAAAAGTTGGAAGAAGCAGAAAACATTAAACAAAACTGGTCCGGGGTCAAGAGGAAATTCCAAGCTCTAGACTGTGATGATCAAAATGATTCCCCTGAAACAAAAAAACTGAAAACTGAAGAGAATTTAAAGGTTAGTAATTTTTTCGTTTGGAGAATCCTTTCAATCCTATTCAAAAAAAATTCAAAATTACAATATGATTGTTCCTGTGTTGAGCTCTCTTTAAGCTTCCCAAGCAAATTTACATCAAATTTTATAAATTCTTCTCTTTTGCTAGATTGTAGTGCGATTAGACGACTTGAATGACATATCCAAAGCGTGCTATAACGAGTTTGCAAAAATGAAAGCGTTAGATGCAAACGATATGGAGTCTATCGTCAATTTTGATGACGCAGAAATATGCAAGAAGGTCGATGAACAATGTCCAGTTTTATCCAATGCTTTGAAGGGTGCTATGGGAGGGAAGCATCTACAGGTTAACGGAGAATCAGCACCCGATCACGCAGTACGCACGCTATGCTATGGCGCAATTCTCAAGGCCAGGTATAATCAGGTTTTTAGTATGTTTCAACATTTCGAGGGGCGGTGTCTAAAATGTAGGCTAAATAATCTATGATAAAAGCTATAATCTCCTGATAATCTGTTTTAGACACCCAAAGGACAAGAACGCAGTCGCTACACGGAACGATCAGCTATTGATTTCGGCAGGAGCGAGCAAACGATCTTTCGCGTGGTTTAATAAGATGGGAATGTCGAATGCCTACAGTACAAAGCTTTTAAAGAATGGGGAATTCGGTAAAGATTACGATTCAGAAGCTTTACGATGGAAAACAACAATCGAGAAGGACTACGGAGAAATAAAGAAAATACAGAAGGAAAACCCTTGTTCGTTCAAAGAGGCTACGGATATTCGCAGATTAACAAATCCATTACCGTTTCTCTATAAGGTATCGTGTTTGAAACTTTATTTCTAAATCAAGTTTAGGGTAGCTCGATTTATGTAATGTAATCGGGTGTAATTGTATGCATCGTGTTCGGTTCAAGAGTTTTTCATTAATTTTTCAATAGATCATTGGAGACAATCTCGATATAGAAAAGACGGCAAGACATCAAGGATTCAAAAACCGAAACACCAGTCTTCACTGGTTTCACTATATGGCTATTTTACATAGACTACACTCTTCACAGGGTACGTCTAAATTTAAATTTAAATTAATTAATCTTTCTGAAAATTGAAATAGAAATGATCTTTTCTTTTTAATTTTCATTATGATTTCGATTTTTTTTTTAGTTAACAGAAAGCTGGAAGAATACGAAAAAATGCCGATATTTCCCAACTCTAATACGCATGATGTACTGTCGAAAACATTCAAGCTACTAATTTCACGAAGTATTGTCACATACCTACCAGCCTTCAAATTTCTGAGAAAAAACGTTTGTTGGCACATTCCACATCCCTTTTCTGAAGAGATGTCACAAAAATCACAAGTTGTAAGTTTAAAAACAAATATTTTCTTTTGAAATCAATCACTCTCTTTCACTTTGCCTTAACATGTAGGAAGAAAAATAAATATTCCAGCTTTTTAATCGTAAATTCAATTCGTAAATTATACCTATTCCAAATTTAATTCTCAGGTACCCCTTGGACTACTCTTTCATGCAGAGAACTCGACGTCGGAAATAATTCAAATATTGAGAAAGGTTCAAGAACGCTATGTACCAATGGCCGACGAGACTAACGAGGACGGAGAAATAATCAAATATATAATTTCTGCATTGGCATTTGGTGGTGATCAGTTGACTGAGGAAAGGATTTTCAATGCTCAGCAAGGTTTTAGAGATGCCCGGAATGATTACGAAATGCTCCAAGGTCTCAAACCTGCATTTGAAGACTGGCACTTAAAACGGACACTGTATGAGGTAAAACATAAAAACTATATTAATACTGGGTTATTTTGGTAAAAGCAAATCATTTTGTACTATCATAATTATAATATCTTATTAAACAAAATACAAGAAAGCTTATCCCTGAGATGAAATACACAATCAAAATTGACTTTTCTCAGGTCAAAGAAGCAATTTTCCGAAAACGTGACTCTGGTGCACAACATGGCACAACCCAATGGAATATGAACGTGTCAAACTGTTCAAATGCAAAGAAAGGGGCGAAGGAAGACTTTAATGCTACCAAGGAGTTTACAGATATCGAAACGGATTCTCTTATTGTCTCAGCTACAATGACTTATTTTGGAATGAACAAATTTGATGGTAAGACTAAAAATAAATGAAATAAAATTAGCCATATAGTGTAATAGTATACAAAGTTGCCATATTCCAAAAGCTAAGGCTATCTAAATTCACTCTTAGTTTTCAGATCAATTTTTATCAAAATCTCAACATTTTCTTTCAGATGATATTATTCCAAAGAATATCAAAAATGGAGATGAAAAGGAAAAGTTCGAATGGTTAAACTATCACGTAGATAAAATTTTCAGCAAGTAAGTGTTTTGTCTATAAAAAAATTTGATGTTTTTTACTCAGAGCCCTAAATCAGTTTTAAGACGTGTTATTCTATTGTTAGATTTGATGTTTTTCCATAAAATATTCTAAAAATATTAAGATAAAATTTTAATCTAACTAATCTATCAGGTTCACTGCATCTTATGATATTGACATGGCAGCTGACAAAGAAATTTCCGAACCTGACGACAACGAAATTAAAAACATCACATTGTATTTTTGTGCAAAGTGTCCAAATGATAAGAGATACAAGAAACCATATAAAACTGCCACTGGTCGAAATTCCCATGAAGAAAAAAAGCATTCATACAAAAGGTTAGAATTACGAAAAGTTTTTAGAATAATCTGGGGAATAACAATAGAAAAATATAATGATGAATTAGAAAAATTAGATTTCACATATTACATTTTCCTACCAAGAAATATATTATACAACAGTATGGCTTCAAAATTACAACTGACAAATTTTTATCTTGTTTAGGAATGTTGAGGAACCCATGGAAACTGAAGAGATTCTACAGAACCAATCAACCACCGGCTAAGTTACCAAAAAGGCCTTCTTACGTTCAATCTACTACTGCGCTCAATTAACGATGCAATCAGAGAGGGAGACGGAGAACGGCTATTTGAATTTTTTCGAGTGGCTTTACTGTACTTCAAGTGCTATGGTAGAACAAAATATTCCTACACTCTTATCAAGTCACTGTTCCGCATTCAGATGGAACCTAGTGCTGCCTTTTTTCTCATCTGGGAACGATTTGTTAACACCCGTGGGATGAAAGGTTGCAATATCAGCATGGACTTGCATCTTGAGCATCTAAACAATTTTCTCAAAGAGCTCCTCAGAGATCTGAGAGGGAACCTCGATCAATCTAATGCAGACAGAGTATCCAAGGCTGTAAATAATCTACACACCATCGTGCAAAAATTTGAAAATAAAATGAAGATAAAAGTATCTTCCAGAAATAAGGCTAAAATCATTGAAGATGTCAGGAATCTGAGTGCAACATTTTTAGAAGATAACATTTTTGCTGAAGATCCAAACAAAATTAGCAGTTACGATTCTTTTCCAAAATTTAGTGAACAGACTTTGTCATCATTAGACATAGACAAGATCTTGAGATGGGCAAAAGAAAAGAAAATTGAATGTGAACGTATTTATAAATAGATTGAAAGAAACTTTGTAACATATCTTTGTTATTAGATTTTTGACGTAGAAAATAGAGGATTCTTATCTTACCACCTAACTATTTTGAAAAGTAAAGATAAAATGTAAAATCTAAAACACAGAAAGAAATAAAGGTACAATCTTTTAAAAACTTTCAAGGTCAACATCAATATCAGACATATCTTCATAATCTGAAAACGTATATTTTTCATTGTTTCCAGTCTCTGCAACTACCACACTACTAGGATCAGGTGTCTTTTCAGATTGTTCAATCTCCATATCGATATCAAATAAATCATTTAAATCTTTATTAGAATAAAAATCAGAAACAATTTCATAAACACTTTGAGCAATATTTAAATCCAGAATACATAGGTTATCCATTAAGAATTTTGGTGAATCTATAAATTCCAGTTCATCTAAAATTGTTGAAACGATGGATTGTGTCAAACCACTCATAGACGATGATGGCAAATTTAGATTATCTGATAAACATTTTCGATGATATTCATTCAGGGATATTCTGATTGATTCTCTATCGCTTAAAGACACTTCCCTGATCGGTACTTTTGGTAATGGCTTGAAGAACTCGCTTTCCTTCTCAAAAAGAAATAGAGAATCGTGATCAATGCCACATGTGCAGGACAAAGTGCAAATTGAACAGCAGTCATGACCAATTTCAAGAGGTGGGACGTGCTTTGAATCATTGAATGGTGAGAATAATTCGGTGCGAAGACAAGCATCAATTAATTTAGTATATGCTTTCATTTGTTGATTTATTTTGTTTCCTGGTGATGGGTAGGTGTACAAGACTGCATGACAACCTGACTCGTTGTTTCTTCCAGCCCGACCAATTTGTTGGCAATAGTCCACAAGGGAATAGGCAGGACCAAAGTGACAAACATGTTTCAAACCTTTTACATTTATGCCACAGCCGATAGCACTTGTGGCAATTACAATTCTTGGAAGGATGGAATCATTACATGTTAATGATTTCAAGCAACGATTCTTGACAAAATCTGGACTTTCAGAATGGAACATGTTTATAAATAAATTATTTGGGTCCTTGACACCATTTGCGTAAATAGACCTCCCCAAAGTTGCTTCAAATTGACCAAAAAGCCAAGAAACAAGATTGTGGGAATTACAGTAAATAAGAACTTTTGGACATTCCAATTTCTTCTCAATCAACAATTTCATTAACCAGTTAAAACAGCTTGCAGACTTGGTCTTGTTTGGCACAATTGACAACCGGATGTTTTGCCGATCACTACAAGAATGAATTAATCTGACATATTTGGACATGGAGCAGCATCCTTTAACCATGTCTGCAAAATCAATATCGATTGTAGCACTTAGAGCCAGAATTGGTACTTTCTCAGCACAAAATGAGCGGATCTCACCAATACGACCGAATGCCTCGCGAAATACTGCTTCACCATTGGATGATCCAGGAACACCCCTATGGAATATAAGTATAGACTATATGTTTGATGTATAAAGTATAAAATCTATGTCACTCTGCATCATTAAGATAGAGAACTTTTGTTAGTTCTAGTATGTATAACAGAGAGTCAAAGGCCTGCAAGGGGAAAAATTCAAAATTGAGAAGGAAGAACAGAAAATGTTAGAAATTTTCAAAAAAACAAATTTTGCAGCAATTTATTGTATGTTACGTACCAAAAAACTTTGTGAGCCTCATCTACAACTACACAGACAAGATTACGCCTAAAGTAACTAGATGCCAAGATTTCTTTCACTGGACTCGACAGCCAGACTTCTGGAATTCCAAATATAAGATTGAATCCCCCAGTTTTTATTGATTCGACATTGTTATGGTCATCCAAACTGCAGCCTTTGATTTTGAAATATGTTTCAAGCTCTTTTACTTCATCTAATTGATTTTTTATGAGAGCTTTCAAAGGTGATATTATAATAATTAGTGGATTTGTGGCCATCTTCAACTCAAGAAACAATGAAGGAAGCATCTGGTAGATCAAGCTTTTGCCATATGAAGTTGGCAAAATAGCGAGAGTGTCTTTCCCATAAACAACATTGCTCATACATTCTGCCTGCTTAGGCTTCACTCTGAAGGTAGAATTTAGTCTTTGGATAACGTTATCAGCAATTTTTTCAAATTCTGTTCTAGTTTCTTGTTTCTGTTTCCTTAAATCAACTTGAGCTGCCGCCATTTTGTTTCTCGTCTGTTTTGTTTTGATATGTGAAAAAGCAGCGCGTATTGTGAATAAATTAAAATTATGCAAGGTCACACTTGCAAAAATTTAAAAAACCGGGTTTGTTAAACGAAACTTTTTTAGAAGCTCTGACCACGGCTTTTGCGAGGTGATTTCACCTCGCTCAAAAAGACCCGTCTATCTGCTGAACAAGGAATTCGACATTTTGGAGGTTTCCGCAGTGAAGCGATAGGCGGGTTTCCTGTCTAATTCATTGTTTACTTTGTCGTTGAAATGATAAAATGCGTTAAAATATCTTTTTTTTTGGGGGGGGGTAGGCTGAAGACTTTAAGCGTGGTCACAAGGTTTAGCTCAAAACGAGGCTAAAACTTTTTTTTATCAAAAGTTTTCTTTTTTTCTTTTTTTCTTTTTCTTTTTTATGTTTACAATTGGGCCTTACAGTAATTTAAACGATACTGAAGTTGAGTCAGTGCGGTTAGCACATTCGACAGTTTGCTTGATGAATTATTGAAATATATTTTCTCTGTTTGTTGATAACACCAACTCTTTTCAGTTGACTGAAAACTTTTGTCAGTTAGATTTTCCTTATATATTGTTTCCTTATCAAAATTTTAAAAATACCTATATAAAACAAATAGAACTCGTTTCTTTTCGGCTGTCTACTTTATATGCTTACGAATGTTATAATGCGAGCGCTTTACCGAATGAAGCTAAAAAGGTACTCACATTATGTAAATTGTAAAGAAGGTTAAGTTTGGCATAAACTACACTCTTGACTATCCGTGAAACCTATAGGTGTGGTTGTTCCAAAAATATGCTTTCCTTCCTAATAATGGAATTGGTATTCGTGTAGTTTGACTATTAATGATTTTTATTATAGTGCTACACGACCCAAGGATTGGAGTTGACTCGTGTCACGGTAGTCGATTTCTATCTTGCACAAATCATCGATTTATTTGTCAAACCCGATAATCCGATTGTGGATTACAATACAAAGTAAGTAAACCGGTGAATGCCGCGTTTTCAGTAAGCCACCATTATAATGTGTACTCATGTAATAGAATTTTTAAAAATTGGACTCTGGTCGGTTCAATACTGAGCCGGTCGGATCATGGTGTATTTGATGCTTTGCAGCTGAGGAGAATAGAAAGGGGAGAAGAAGAGGCGTCCTACCTCCCTTCAGTGACACATTTATTATAAATTTCGGTAAAGTTCAAAGTTGCATCAGTACGACTCGACCCGTAAAGTGGGAAGTCTAATTCGGGTGCTGGCTTAACAACCAAATTAATACCCGGTGGATGTGTGAGACCGGACTACGAAAGCGACGAGCTTAGAAACCAAGGGTGAAGCATTATGTAATGATGCCAAGATATTTGAACGGCAGTGAAATAAAGTATAACTCCCCTCTAATAGTGAAGACTTGGCGAAAATCGAAGACGGAAGAAACAACGAAGAAACAGACCACCCCTTGTTTGCGTCAATGCCGTTTATCTGGTACCAGATGTGGAAATATGCTACGACACGCTTTGCTCTGAAGGTCGGGCATATTTTAACATCTGGAAGGTTTGCATTACGGGATTTGACTTGACCGCGTTTAAACATTTTGTGAGGAGCTTGGAAACGATCAACAGCAAGTCAGCATCTCATTCCAAATCGGATGCGGGTGCTAGTCAGAAAATATAACACATCGGATTCGCATCAGATTTGTTATATTTTCTAGACTAGCACCATATTCAAAATGCTTCGGAATCATATTCAGGTAGTAAACAAACATAAATAATCCCTAATTAAGCTTCATTTACATGAAAATACAACTTAAAACATGAATTTATTGCTTTTTCCTACTTACCTAGACATACTCGATAAATATTACACTAACCTTCATAGTTTTCAGGGCAACAGGACCTCAAAAGTGAATTTTCAATGTGCTCTGTAAAATTACAAAATTGGGCTGTTCTGTTGGTACACAAAAAGTGAGGTTTATCATTAGTAAGATACAAACTACCTATACAGAAGTCTGCAGATCTTTCTGAAGACAAAATTATCTGTTTTGTACACATGTTTGTACTGCTGCTAGAGACTTTGACTGACTTTGACTGCTGTCGGTCAGTTCGGTCAGGCGGTTGTGTTCAGTTGTCTGGCGGTCAACAGTCGTTTTGATAGGACCGCACAAGATTATACCAACATGAAACTTACTGAAAAAGCATAAGGAACATACCTGTTACTGTTTCTTTATGATCTTTGAGTTTGGATTTGAGAAAAATCAGTAAAAATCAGTCCACCAAAAAAAACAAAAAATAATCAACATTTGTGTGTAAAAAACCATCTTTAAAAGGTTGGTGCATTTACAGAAATTACACTGAATACTAAAAGTAATACTAAGAAAGCATAAAGACATTTATAATGTAAAAAAGTCCACCAAAACAAACCAAAAAACAACCAAAATCCAACAAAAGTTCTTCACTGTACTTGCCCTTCTTGAATCCGAAATTTGCTTTGTCATTGAAGCGCCAAAACTATATAAATAAAATTAGTTTTTGACGGTCGGCGCAGCAGACATTTTCATGCTATTGCAGTCGGGACGAACAATATTCTTGAGCAAGGGAAGATTAAGCCATTGAACCCGACTGTTGTCGGCACATCAAAGGGCCACTACTAAATCTCTCCGATGGTATATTGGTCCGCTCCTTTAGAGCTTTAGCGTGGGCGGCCGCCAATACGCCATCGGAATATCAGATAACAATGCCGTAGACGGTTCGATGATTGGTCAACTCGTCGGCACTTTTCTTTAATCGAATTAGTTACAATCTTGTTAATTTTAATTTAAAAAAAGCTCGAAATTTATAGGTTTGGCCTTTCCAGTCTGCCCAGCAAGTAATTTGTCAAGTTTCAGAAGTAAGCACCATTCTCTGATGTCCATTTTTAGGTTTAGCGGTGTAACGAAAGAGAATTTGAAGAACGTTGATTACTCTTTGAAAGACATTCAAGAAATCTTCATGAATTTGTTCGATAAAGATACCATACTGATGGGACACAGTCTGGAAAGTGATCTCAAAGCTCTCAAGGTAACGCGTGGTTTATGCTTTTAATACACCTTTTCGACCGTAGTCGCGTGGTCAAGCGCGTGCCACTTTATTATTTAATTATCCCCCTAAACTCGATTCGATTTTTTTACGCCTTTTTCTATTGTCTATAGGTGCGCTAAAAAGACTGGGTTGGTTTTATGGTGGTAAGACAAAAAAATGCTTGCGCGGCAGACCGTAAGCAACTACGGTCGAAAAGGTGTATTAAAAATTAGCCGTTGTATAATTGTATTGGATTGGAAATCCTTCACCTGAAATGCTTAGTTCGGCAAATTCACAGCATACATGTATGTCATTCGTCTTATCGCAAGACGTAATAAATAAATCAAATTGGTTGAGGTATTTACATAGAAGGTTTACTTTCTGAAACCTTTGCATTGATGAATTTTCATTTGGCGTATAGTTGAAAACCATTACCAGAAGTCGTTGTAGAGAGCCATAAATAATGGCTCTAAAGTAGCGCGGCCTATTGATGTTGAATATATAGAGAAGAGAAGAGAAGCTAACCCTCCGATATCATCGGACCGGGCCCTATCCCGGGATTGTTTCCTACCCCTAGATAGGGAAATCACAGCGCTTACCAGACATTGTACTCTGTGCTCGCGACACATCAGAGCCGTGCTGTATCGATGATGATACTCCAACAGTACGGGAGAACCTTGCGTTCTCGCAGGTACTGAACATATGAGTACCATCACCACACCACATTCAATGTCCAGCATATCTCACCATGCTCTTGTATTAGAGTGATGGTACCCTATTCCCCTCACATAGTATGGGTTGACCCGGGCCAAGGTACATTCACTTGCCAAGTGAATCGCAACACCGAGTGGGAATCGAACCCTGACCTCTAGCACGGATCTCAAGAACGATGACCACTACACTACTGCGCCTTGAATATATAATTGAATATATAGTTAGTTTATTAACAAACCTGCCCACAATTTTCTTTTCAGATAATTCACCGGCGGGTAATCGACACAGCTCTTGTTTTCCCTCATCGTTTGGGATTACCGTTCAAAAGAGCTTTGAAAACATTAATGGCTGAACTCCTTCAAAAAATCATCCAAGATGGAGGTACTGTAACATAGAAAATGTTTTTAATTTTTCCCTTAAAAACTACGCTTTCAACCATGTTTCTTCCTTCCAGAAGATGCATAGGCCGTTTCACAGTCGAAATGGATCATGGGTAATCAAAACTGATTGTGCCTCCATAATGGCTTTCTGTTGGCTCGATGTCATAGTCTTCAAAAAAATTTCAAAATTTTGGACCAATAGTAAGTCGTCATTAGTGTGTAGTGGTCCTGATTACCCATTGCGCTTTGCGACTGTGAAATGGCCTATTTTTCACTATCGTGTCAAACCAGAACTTCTCACCATACCGAACCCTCTCCAAGGTTACGATGGTGTATTTGTTGTTGTCTTGTTCCATGTTACCGGTTATGATGTCAAAAAAACATCTACAAAAAAGTTGTAGGTAAAATTGGCGATTTTTTCTTACCATACTTGGCTTTCAATTCTATGCGTATTTTTCTCAGAATGAGGTTTTTCGAAATCATGTATATATCTATGCTCTGGTATCTTCACTAGATTAAGTAAAACCTTATACACGCTTTTTTTTTTATAAGAATGGTGTTTTTTCATTTTATCATGGATATTCTTAACTTTTTGGCGAAAATCATCCAAAAATATTCTTACGGTATTCTTAGGTTAAGATCGAAATTGGCAATCTACAGGTTAAAATGCATTAAAAATGGCATTCTTAGGCTCAGTTCCTAAATTCCATGATGGTGATATTCTTTTACCATATTCTTAATTTTTTGGCCATTTTCATCATGGGCATTCTTATAAAGTGTATTCTTATAAAAAAAAAAGCGTCTATTTTAACTATCTCTATATCTTGACAGAGGGTGGTCACGACTCATGCGAAGACGCCAGATCGTGCATGGAACTGATGAAATACAAATTCAACGAAGACGCGAAAGCCGCCAATCGTGGCTCTCACAAACATATCTCTTCCTCGTCTTTTTACACCAAAGCTCCATTGATGAAATTCTGAGGTGTTTTACATTATGATATAGAAAGTATATTGTTTGGCGAGGTTTGTATACGGTGTTACGTTCAGTTTTGTGATACAGTTAGTATGGGTATCGTCACAGATTTATAAAGCTCAAAGAACTGTAGATGTCTTGCTTTGGGTGAAAAGTGTGCCGTAGCTAGGTAGGAAATCCAACCTAGGTCATGTGATATTAAAATAGAATTTCAGTGCTTGACCAATCAGAAGCTTTGTGGGTTTTCGAAAACAATAGCAGAAATATTTTTTGCGATGATTCACTTTCTTCTGACTGGAAGAGTTTAAAGCATGACATTTAGCCCTTCAAGCTTTATAAATCTTTGGTATTGTGGGATATTAGGGTTGGAGGAATTTCAGTTACAGTATGTGCTGACTGGACCTCAAAAAACTGTCCCTCAGAGAAACTAATTTCAAATCATCAAAAAACCGACGCTTACCATTCCCACACATACACGTTTTTTTTTTATTAGAACCTAGTTTATAAGAACATATAGGCTGAAATTCGTCGAAAAATTAAGAACATCTTAAGAACATGCGCAGCCTCAGTTTGGAAAAAAATGACAAGAAACTACAATTTTTTCCTCTTTTTAAGCAGTTTTAACCGAATTTAGGGGTGGATCTTCAAAAATCGAGAGTCAAATATTATCCAAATTTTGCCAAATTTAAGTGCTCTTTATTTTGTATCATATTGTCGATTTAGAGTAGTCTGAAAAATTAAGAACGCATTTAAGAACATTTTAGGCTGAAAATTGCTAAAAAAATAAGCACATCCAGGCTCAGTCAAATTTTAGGTGTTCTAATAAAAAAAAAAAACGTGTACCCAGCACATATTTTTGCCTAACTGTCCCTCCTCCGACCTCCTCGGGGTATCTTTACGTGAGGTCCTTATATTCAAGTAATTTTATCCAGTGTTTGTGGTACGTTCTCATTACCTTCCTTGTTTCTATTAGCATCTAGTTTTATTGGATTTGTAAATTACGAAATTTATTAAAAAGTTGGGTACTAAAAATGATTCTCTTTCTTTCTGAACATGTTTCCTCTCCCCTGTGGTACTTTTCTACAGGAGAGGTTGTGTGCATATTAAATTCCATCGCGTCCAATTTATTGCAAATTGTTTTGAACGCTGAATAGTTATCGACAAGCCTCAACTAGACAATGGGCTTTAGCGAGGGGAACACTCGTTTTGTTTCGACTAAGCCTTCAGACGTGTTTTTTTTTAATTGAATAATTATCTTGAAGTACTTAATATTTAACATAATTAGTTAGGTTTTTGAAATTACAGTAAGTCTTTTTTAAAGAACAGAGTTTTTATAAATAACAGATTTATATATCAGATATACGTTGCTTTTTGTTAAAAAGAGATATATTATTAATATTTATTACGAATTTTTTAGGAAAAAAGAAAAGGCCTTCATTATTTTTCATCATAGTTGTCCGTGTTTTGGTCGTCATCGTTACAGTAGTTCATAATAATGGCGCAGAAGATGTAGGGGTCAATCATTAGATAGCGCGTGACGTTAACTTACTTGTTGAATTAATATTAATTTGTTTAATTAAACACTGTAATGTGTTCATTTTAATGATCAGAGAGTCTATATGTTTTGGCTTCAAAACTCCGAGTTATGTAAATTCAACTGTAGTAGTGATTCTGCTATTAGTATTTCAATTTGTATTTCAATTTGTAAAATATTCTTGTTCATTTTCTTTTTAGATAAAAAGAACGAGAGAAAAACTTTTAAGAACATAAATTTAAATTTCTTTACACGATGTCACCAATAGAAGCACAATCTTTTCATTTAATTCGATCCATCAGCCAGCGTTGCAGATGTGGTGTGTTAATGACAGACTGCAGTAATTGCTTGGACGAATATAATCGTGAAAAAGAATGGGAAGTCAAACGATGTATAGGATGTAACGATGTGGTCCCTGACTGGGACATTACACGACATCGAAAACTGAACGATAAATGCATGAACAATGAATGCTCGAATACAATCAACTATGAATGTCCTACTGAAGATCAAGTCCGGATCGAAATCGTAGCCTATCAACAAGAAAGAGAAAAACTTTATCCAGCCAAAGTACTTTGTTTTAATATTCCTTACTCGGCCGAAACTTTGATATCAGACATTAAAAAGAGGATTGAGTATTCTCTTGGTATCCCTACAGAACATCAATTAATCATGGAGCCTCACAAAAATGTTTATGAGATTCTAGAACCGTTGGAAAGTGTATCATATTTCTCTTATCAACAAGAAGAAAGAACTGTTCGATTTCCTGAAACTTCTCATCTTGCCCAAAAGGATATCAAAGTAATACATCTCCATTTAGCGGTGTTACAAGATGAATTTACGAGCACTAAAACTAAACAAATTTACGAGGTGATGGGTATCGAACAATACCAAGAGCTCGAAATTAAAGCATTCGGCTCACGTAAAACTTTACTACCACCAAGGTATTACCGTTCAGGAGATTTAATACGAACCCAAATACAACAAGTTTTCGGTATTCCGGCGCGCAATCAAGTCTTAGTAGATAGTGAAGGGAAACGGCGCTTTGAGAATAATGAATACATTCAAAAAGATGTCTTCGACGCTGATGATGTGGAAGAAGTAAATGAAACGCATCAGGATCAGGCGGACATTATCCAAGGTGGTATTTTATATCTGACCGTTGTTTGTTACGGTGGCAAATTCACAAACGAAAAACAATTTGATGAAATTTGCGAGGAGCACCATATTAAACCTATAAAAGATTTCAATACGTTTAAATTACAGTTTTTGACCAAAGAAGAAGTGTTGAGGTCAGAACTATTCAAATATGTTAGCCATGTTCGTAAGTATGTTCGTCAGAAATACAACATCCGAAACTCCGACCAGGTCATCTATTTTAAAGGCGAAAAATTAAGTGATCATCGTAAAACATTCGATTTATTTTTAAAATATAATTCACCGGGCCAAATGATTTTGAATTTGGTTATCAATAAACATCCCTTTAACATTTGGATTAAACCTAAAGTAAATGTTCAAGCTCTTACCAACCGTTACGGCTCTTCGTCGTTCGTAATGGAAGTTACCGATAGTGATGATGTCAAAATTGTTAAAAACAGGGTGGCGGCAGCAGCTTTTAACCGGGAAGAAGACGACAATTATTGTTTTATTGATTTGCGGAGCTCGAAAGATAACCGACAGTTAGAAGACGGTCACACTCTTGCAGAGTATAATCTTTTAGAAGGTGATAAAATCTTGATGAAGCAGCGTGTCGTGATACAGCTCACATTCGTGGACACTGGAGAGGTAACTGTATTTTACGAAATCATTGAAAGTGATCTGGCATGTAAGAATGTCAAAGCCTTAATTAAGGAAATCTTGAAGACGCACAAATTGAAGAAGAGTCAGATTTTGGAGATGAAAGATATGAACAATGATGTTGTCTTGTCGTTAAATAGTGATCAAAAGTTGTATGAATTTCGTCGATTGCATTTGCGAATCGATAAATCTCGATCGGATTGTAACGTCATGTGATGAGAATGTTAAAGACCTGGTATAAATAATACATACCGGGTACCATGAATAAAGGGCCTGTGGGTTATTGGGTTTGCGATATTAAGCTATGAAGCTTTATTTGAGCCAAATTTCAAAAATTGACCCTTTTACAGAGACAGAATTTTGAAAAGTTTGTCCAATTTTTGAAGTTTATAAGACTCCCTTAGTAGAGAGACTAAGATTTTAGAACCATTTGTATAGACTGAATTACTTTTTGATGATTTTTATTCAATTTAGGGCCAGAACACGTCACCAGAGCTCTCTTTGCGCAACCCCTCCCCCTGGGATTGAGGGGCAAGAATTCATTTTTCGTGCAGTGTAGGTGAATATCTTAAGTAGAATTCTATTGTAAATTATAAATAAAACGCAAATATTTTTATAAAGCAAATTATTTAACAGGTTGTCAGATATTTTGTTGAGCTATGAGAAACCTATCATGAAGGGGTGATACTCAACCTAGAGCATAAAATTGTACAAAGTTATTCATAAAAATCATAAATTATGATGACTCTGCAAAACAAGGATAAAACTTGATTGTGGGAAACATTCTTTCACTGCTTTGGAGAAGTGTAGAGAGCGCCAAATGTAGTTTAGCCGAGTTAGGTTTACGCGTTCCAATGTTTTCCAAGGTACAAAAAGACGGTTAAAAAGTGCATTAATTTTAGCGTTGAATATGAGAATGTAAAGTTTTCGCATAAATTTACAAAAAAAAAACATTTTTTATGTAGGGAACTACTTAAAAATCACCGGAACAGCCGAGCTCAATTCTTAACTTTATATTCTTGTGGTTTACCAACAGTGTTCTCCGTCACAATTTTATTTTGACTTTTTCGCTCTCCCTATTTACAACTGTTTTAAAAATTAGAGATGGAAAGATTATGACCAAACTAGACAGATTTTTGTCTAGTGAAAATGTAATGTGATAATATCGTTTATATGATAGCATTTGATGTGTTGAAAATTTTTAAAAGAATTTATGATTGTAGTGTGTACTCTCGGGTACCTAATAGCCGGGGGGGGGGTTGGAATAAAGCAGGGGGGGTTGGAAAAAATCTCAAAATTTAATAAGCGGGGGGGTTGGAATAAAAATGTCCTGGGTGGAAAATGTTTGAAAAGGAGGCTAATACAGCAGAATTAAGAAAAAAAAGGGAACTTTCAAAACCATTTTTCCAAAAATTAATAAGCGGTGGGGTTGGAATAAGGATGTCCTGGGTGGACAATTTTCGAAAAATTAATTAGCGGGGGGGGACGGCTATTAGGTACCCGAGAGTATGTAAAGAGTTAAATGGCGTGCTATGCACGAGTTAGTTTTGATGGCTCCTTTATAGTTTACCGTGTTACTTCAAATAAATGCCCGGGTGCAGTAGCGTAGCCGAGAGGGGCGCAAACTTTGCGTAGGAGAGTAGATTTTCATGACACAGTAATTATCTATTAATGTTTATTAACGTGATTTCTTTGGTAGGAAATCCTACCAAAACTTGCTTCACTTTTCGATAAAGGCCGCTGATCTAGCCGATCGGGGCTATGGTAAATCATTGGTCAAAATCAGTTTGAATACTAAAAGAATAGAATTACAGGGCGTTGAACAGTTTTTCTCAAAAGAGACTTATTTTTTCGAGATGGGGGCATTTAAAAGTAGAGGGCGTTTATTAGAAGTAACGGCAACTGTAGAGTTTCTCCTTTTCTTGAGATGTGTAAGACAAGATTACGTCATTTTTCATATCGGAAACATTCGAAAAATCGGAATTTGACTCCTGTGTTGCTATTTTTAGTAATACTCAGGGTTCAAATTCCAGCGTTTTGGAGGTGTTTCCGATATGAAACAATGACGTAAGCTTGACTTAGCATATCCAAGAATATTTTTTATTGTATAAAAAGTGCATATTAGAAAAAAATACACAAAATACACAAGTAAAGAGAAGTAACAAAACATTCAACAAAAAGACGCTAAAAATCACTATTGGGGACATCATCTTTCCGTCATATCATAAAACCAAAAAACAACACTTGGTTCAAATAATACCCAATTTGGCAATGGACAAGAAATTGTTCGACATATGGATCGTAAAACCTAGAGTAAACTTTGAAGCTCTTGCTACTTCTTTTGGCTCTTCGTTCACCCAGAAAGTAAGCGATAATGACGAGGTCATTGTCCTTAAAAACAGGGTGGCGGCGGTTACTGGACAGGCAAAGAATGAGGAGAATTATTGTTTTATTGATTTGTGGAGCTCCAAAGATAACCGACAGTTGGAAGACGGCCACACTTTGGCAGAGTATAATCTTTTAGATGGTGATAAAATCTTGATGAAGCAGCGTGTCATGATACAGCTCACATTCGTGAATACTGAAGAGATAACTGTATTTTACGAAATCATTGAAAGTGATCTGGCATGTAAGAATGTCAAAACCTTAATTAAGGAAATCTTGAAGACGCACAAATTGAAGAAGAGTCAGATTTTGGAGATGAAAGATATGAACAATGATGTTGTCTTGTCGTTAAGTAGTGATCAAAAGTTGTATGAATTTCGTCGATTGCATTTGCGAATCGATAAATCTCGATCGGATTGTAACGTCATGTAATGAGAATGTTAAAGACCTGGTATAAATAATACATACAGGGTACCATGAATGAAGGCTCTGAGGGTTATTGGGTTTGCGATATAAGGCTATGGCGCTTTATGTGAACCAAAGTTCAAAAATATATATATATAGTATGAAAAAATAAAATGTTTTCTCCTGTCAGAACTACAAACAACAAAGAGTGGCCGAATTCTTTTTCCTCTTAGAGAGACGATGTTACAATGAAAGGGTAATTAGTCCTCTCTGAGTCCCTCTGTCTTTATCCTGGCTTGGGACAGGCTGACTATCATTTAAGACAGTCAGGCGACATTACCCCAGCGGCCTGTACAAGATGACAACAAACTCCAGGTAGACTGACAGGAGAAGAAAACAAAACATGAATCAACAAAGGTGTAAACACCTTAGACTCCTTTGGAGCCGATATATTTGTCGTTCTTTTTTGTCGTTCTTTTTGAAATTGGCGCAAAGTTATTCATAAAAATCATAAAACATGATGACTCTGCAAAACAAGGATAAAACTTGATAGTGGGAAACTATTCTTTCAGTTCTTTAGAGAAGTGTAGAGAGCCTCAAGCGTAGTTTAGACTAGTTAGGTTTGCGCGTTCCAATGTTTTCCAAGGTACAGATGGTTAAGATGGTTATTTGTGAAAAAAAGTGCATTAATTTTAGCGCGAACTTTTTTTTCGTAATTGAGAAATCTAAAGTTTTCTCGTTAATGAAAGTTTTGCGAATCAGCCTCTTGTTCACTTAATGTTCTATCTTTTATCCTTCGGGTTTTTCACGAGGACTGAATTTTGCGAAAAAGGGGAATGCGCAAATATTAATTTTTGAATTACCCAGTGACTATAAGACGGACTAAGTCTAATATCGAGAACATACTTTTTGGACCTACCTGGAGGTCCTTTAATTTCACCGTTGTCCGTCTGTTCATCTGTTACAAGCTTTTCTCTCGAGATCAGCTCATTAGTTTTCAGTCCATTAGTTTTTTCTCATTTTGCATCGTTACTGAAAAAGTGACGGAGCCCGATTTTTTGCACAAAGGTGTGCATTTTAACTGCGAATGATATGCTTAAAATCGTTTTTCTTAAAAGTTTTTTTCCCAGTCGCATAAGCCAGAAGTCAACGTTTTTCTCTGATACTTTTATAATATATCATTTTTTTGAATACGGAATTCCTTAAAAATCACCGGGACAGCGGAGCTCAGTTCTTAACTTTTGTGTATTTCTTACATTGTTCTCCGTCACAATTTCATTTTTTAAGGTTTTTGTATTCCTTTGAAGTTCAGAAAAGGGACCCCTATTGTTCGCTCATTACAGTCCTCCCCTGGTATTGAGGACGAAAAAATAGCATTTTGAATGCCGGGACTTGATCACAAATCTATACTCGACCAGTGCAGATAAATACCTGAAATAAAATTGTAATTTGAATTATTGAGAAAATTATATTGTATTTTTTTATTTTTTGTAATTGTAAGTTCTTTATTTTTTATTATTTCGTTGGAATTTTTTCGAATTTTCTTGAATTTTCTTGGGCACTTTGTGATGCTATTTATTTCACTGTATTGTATTTTTGTCCCTTCAGTAGGACACAGATTGTATTTTTTCTACATAACCAAATATTTAAACCAGATTGATAGTATAAAAGGTCTACATTTCTGAAGGAAAAAATAAATCTATTTTATATTGTTTTTTTGAAAGACCACTACACAGTTTCATATATGTAACGATTGGCTCAACGGATGATTAGATGTTTTGTTGAGACACGATATCATGAAGGGGTGATAATTAACATATAGCACAAAGTTGCACAAAGTCTGACCATGCGAAAAAAAGCATAAAATATGATAAGAAAGGCGAGACCAATTTGATTAGTCGTTTTACGGGCCCGACCGACCCTGAAATTACAAAAATTCGAAATCAAAATAAAATATATTTTGGTAGTACATTTTTATTTTCATTGCTTTACAAACTCCCAAATTTTCAAAACTTTGGTAGTATTTCCAAGGTTTTGAGATTTTTATGTTCAATTTTTCATTTTATCCATGAATTCGACCTTTTTGTGTCTTTTTATTTTCTATTTTAAGATGTAGTAATTTTTCCTACCTTTTTAGGTGATTTTATACAGGTGATTTTGTAGATGGAATTCTACTTTTACTTTTATTTTTTCGCCGACCGACCGACCCTCTTTTCTGGGTAGCTTGGCCCATAAACAAATTAAATTGGCTTTGCCTCACTTGGCATAAAAGGGATAAATTTGGTTTCTGGAAACCATTATTTCATTACTTTGGAGCAGCATTCAAAGCTCTCTAATTCGATTTTGAAAAGGACGAAACATTGAGGCTGCTTGGTAAAACTAGTTTCTTAAAAAAAAGCGTGTACAACATCAAGAATATCTTCTTTTTTTTTCATTTTTAGAGGGAATAAAAAAAAACACCAAAAATGATACTCAATTCTACTATTTAAGAATCCAAGAAAAGTGATATCCACTGACCAAAATATAATGGCTCTACACTACAAGAAACCATTTTTACCATCAAGCATACACAAGCTGGTCGATAAAGATGAAATATTAGACACTTGTCAAGATACTTTTCACTACGGATCTAATAACGGATTTGATAGCTCAGGATGCTACTTTTCAATATATTTCCAACGAGGTCTTGGACTTAGCAGAGATTACGATGGATGTAAAGTGATGTTGTATCGATTTGAAAACGACGAAGAAAAGATAGGTGTAAGTGTAACGATTTCTTGGTTATTGCAGTGGAGTTTCCACAACTAGAACACGCACGGGGAACATTAATTTGTTCGTGTTAAGGAAACTTCGACTTATGGAGTATAATGTGAGACCAGAAAACTTGTTCGAGTTAAGGAGACCTTTGAGTTATAGAGGTTCGAGATAAAGAAACTCTGTTGTATCTTCAAAAATATTTGCTCTCATTTTTTGTTTCAATAAGTTAGGAAAAAGAGGGAAACTTATATGAAACGAGGATAAATTAAACGTGAACAACACGTTTGGTTGAAAAAGATGAATTAGGATAAAACATTGATGACGTAGGTGAAAAGAAGGTAAGTTGGGTAAAGAGAGAATTCTAGCTTGTTATAACTTCTTTTAGACTTGTTTTATAAATCTGTACCGTTCACCGAAAGTCGTTCAGCCTTCAAATTTCAACCCGTTTGATCCACCCGAAAATGTAGAAGAAAGTGATTACGTCACTCAAAAGCTTGAATACGACGTTGTTACAATGCGTTGGTTTAACGTTGAAAAGACGTCCAAAGATGACGGGGACCACCAACTCACTGTTTACAGTAGCTGTTTGAGACCTCTGTACGAAAACGGTGGCAAAAAGACGATCAATGTTGAGAAAGCTGATAATGGCAATGATGTACTTGTGCTTTCGTATCCTAATATCCAAAAGTTTCTGGGAGCTGATATTAATAATGTAGGTAATGATTTCAATGATAAGGTTATATAAACTTTACTTTTCTGTTTTAAAGTGTTCACTTTATACATTTTTCGTCCTTTGATTTGGAACGAATTGAGTCTTCTTCATTCATTAGTATGGCAGAAATGATAATATTTTGAAGTAGCTTTATATTCTTCCTATTTCGTTCGTTCGTTCGTTCGTTCGTTCGTTCGTTCGTTCGTTCGTTCGTTCGTTCGTTCGTTCGTTCGTTCGTTCGTTCGTTCGTTCGTTCGTTCGTTCGTTCGTTCGTTCGTTCGTTCGTTCGTTCGTTCGTTCGTTCGTTCGTTCGTTCGTTCGTTCGTTCGTTCGTTCGTTCGTTCGTTCGTTCGTTCGTTCGTTTCGTTCGTTCGTTCGTTCGTTCGTTCGTTCGTTCGTTCGTTCGTTCGTTCGTTCGTTCGTTTCGTTCGTTCGTTCGTTCGTTCGTTCGTTCGTTCGTTCGTTCGTTCGTTCGTTCGTTCGTTCGTTCGTTCGTTCGTTCGTTCGTTCGTTCGTTCGTTCGTTCGTTCGTTCGTTCGTTCGTTCGTTCGTTCGTTCGTTCGTTCGTTCGTTCGTTCGTTCGTTCGTTCGTTCGTTCATTCAAACATATCAGCGTGAAATTGCTTCACTTTTTAACGCCACTACACGGATTTCGAATTAAGATTTTTTTGTAACTACAACTTTCTGCATATTTCCATATTTTTTTTTACAGATGGTTTGTGGCAATTTTCTGGTACTGATGGTAACTCCTGATGAAGCAAATTTCATTGTTGATCTGATCAAGTTCGATGACAAAGAAATCTTCCATTTCAAACGTCTAACAGCTCGAGGAGATTACACTGTATACAACCCTTTGTCTTTCGGCTTACCAAGCAAAGTATATCTGGACATGGAATGGCAAAGGTTTTACGTAATGAGTAATTATGAGTTATATTGCTACGATTTTAACGGTGAAAAGATCTTCGACGGTAGCATTCGCAATTACGAAGTAAGAATGATTTATCTTATTTTCTTGTGTTTTAAAGCGATTATATTTTAGGCCAGCAATTGATGCTTTAAAACGTTTTTTGGCTTTTCGTTAAAAAAACTGTTTGAGAACCATTTCCACAAGGTTTAAGGGTCCAATGCCCAGATATATCTAATATAAAATACCCCTACATAGCGCTGTAGTCAAGCCACGGTAGTTGAAGTAAAATAATACAACAGTAGAGTTGACCTCAGTAGTAGGCCACAGTTTGGTACCGCTAAATTGTTCAATCAGAACAAAACAACTGACGAGACGAGGATAGTTCTCATAAAGATAGTTATTACTTTGCTTCGGTGAAGGAAAGAGTAGCTTCATCTATTGCTTTATAAAAGATATATGTGGTCGAATATCGCCAAAACAACATTAACCCTTATAACGGCTTACCGTCTTAGACGTTAAAAACACCCAAAATCTTAGACCAACAGAAAGTCATTAACCAGAGCGTGGGGGTCCTGATTACCCATGCTTCTTTTTTACCTTAAAATGGCCAATGAAGGAGCCAATGACCAAACATGTGACGTCATTACCTCGAATCTTTTAACGCAACGCTTGAAAGGTGTTTTTTTGAAACTTTTTGGAAAGGCCTGAAAATTTTAGATGTCTTTTATAGAACACTGAGCTAGAGCTGATCATACACCGTCTTTTCTCAGTGGACCAAAGTTTGATAGCGGCAATTTTTTCAATCAAGACCATTCATTCGCCTCATCGTTTCCCGTCATGTCAGTTGTTTTGTTCTGATTGAACATATAACCCGAACCGAAATGCGGTCTACCACTGTAGTTTGCTTTACTCTTTCATTATTTTGCTTCAATTGCTTGAGCTTGAGAAAAACAGAGTGGAACTATTGTTTTTAGTGTTTTCTCCGAGGTATAAGAATGTCAGTTACTACTGGGAATGACAAATGTTATAGCAGTTTAAATGTGATGCCCTTATGGAAGGGAAGAAAGCCACTGATCCAATTTTTGCATTAGGTTGATAAAATGGTTATTGAGAAAACGATGCAAGTTTCGAACAGAGTCTTCATCACCGCCGTCCGCCATACCATCCCAGACCAATTTCCCATGGATACAATTAGACTGATTGAGATCAGCCGAAACGAAATAAAACTTGGCGATTGCATAAAGCTTTCAAGCAGCAAGTATAACTTCATGCATAGATATATTTGGGTTCAGAGATATCTCGGAAAACAATATTTCTGTTGGCTTGAAGCTCGACCAAATACCAATTGTTTCTTCAGCGTAAATGCGTATGATTTACAAACAGGTGGAGAATCAGTTGTATACAAATTTGAAGAACCATTTTATGGAGATTGTTATTTGAATTGGAATATGAGAGAAATGGCATTAGTTGGAGAATTGGATGATGAAGAGGGAATCAAACGTCTTTGTGTTGAAAGAATTCCCTTCTTTTTGAGTTCGGATTCGAATTGTGATTCTCTCAAAGAACAAGCACGTTTTGTTTGCTTGAACAATTTCCATGAAGGTTATCTGTGTCAAAAACTTCCGAAAGATCTTTTACGATTTCTTGACATTTTGTAGTAATTTGTGGATATCCCTATAGCTTTTCCTACAGGAGGTTGGGATAAATCCTACCCGGTGCTGCGATTCACTTGGCAAGTGATTGTATGTATTACTACATACTGGTCAACACACAATGTAAAGAATCAGTTTTATACAAATTTGAAAAACCATTTTATAGATACACGAAAATGGAAGATTAAAACACGTCTCCCGAAACTTTCGCTGATTATAATTTTGCATCATCTGAGGAAATTCACTCCAAACATTTTTGACGACGTCATGCATCTTCACACTTACAATTTTTTGTACATGTCTTTTTTTAGAGTATATATTTTCATTAAGATAATGATATTGATTTTATTCGCCTCGGGTGACTCAAAATATTGTCTACGTCCTGTGCAAAAAACACATTCTGTCTTAAGCTACGGAAAAAGACGCACGACACGCTGATTTTTGTCGGGCATAGACAGTGAGACTTTTTAATTGAAAAATAATCCTAGGGGGAGACTAAACACTCAAGGTTTTTTTAGTCACCAAACCTTTTTTAAGTTTTAAGGCTGAGGTTTTCGGCTTTTTGGCATCTTGTACAGTATAATTTCGTTTCTCGCTCTTCGTCATTTTTCGTCCATCCTTTAGAACCCATAATGCGGGGTAAAAGTTTGTTGTAGGCAGCCCTTATTCTGTAAGTGGTACTTTAAATGCCTTGAGGGAATTAGTTTTGACTAAGACTTTTTTTTGCGATGTAGCAAGTTTTTTATTAATTTTGGCGAGGCAGTTATTTCTTCAATATTGGCGAGTTAACTTAGCCAAAATTAATTACCTATAAGATATTTGTTTCGTTTATTGGCATGTCCTATTAATTACCTTGGAAATAAAGGATAGTCAGTTGATTGAGTAAAAAAATATCAGATTAGTTTTAAAATCAATGATAATGTGAGCTTTCAGGACTTGGACAGTTGATGTAAAATCCACTCTGCTTTTTCCGGACTAACTGTATTTCTTATGAAATAGATCAAAATAAATAAAATGAAAATTAAATGAACTAAATGACGAAACAATTCGAAACTGTCTGTGCTCATCTTCTGCATCAATGCAAAAATGTTGACGTCATCAGTGACGAATTAATTGTAGCACTACATAATGTTTTTCAATCTAATATGGTGGTTGAAGCAGCGAAATTAGTAGATGAAAAGAAGATTCAATCCTTGATGTCGGAATCTGGACGTCATATATTTAAGGTATAATTATACACTCCAATCATACCCATCTCTTCATTATAACGCTTCGATTCTAAGTCTGCATCGAAAATTGAACAGAAGGGTTCTAAATCTTTTTGTTTTTAGGTAAAATTGATACTTCTAAACAACGATATAAACAGAGAGCGTGGGGGGGGGGGTAACAAGAAATATTTAAACATAAGGCCAATGAAATCCATTCAATGAGGATTGTTGGTAAGAAGAAAACATACACGTGTCATTATTTTATAGACTGGAAAGTAGATGTTGACAAAGTAAATTTCACTTTATGAGGCCCTCCAGCGGACCTTCATTTCACTCAATCACGCAAATTTTTTCCCAAATTCACGCATTCGTGCAATGTTTTTTCGCAATTCACGCAATTCTTGTTCACGCAATTTTTTATTAATTTTCACGCATCCAAGTGAAAAAGCCTATTCATGCATTCACGCAAACCGCTGGGGGCCCCCTTTATGACATGACCAGAAACATGAAAAATATATATACTACCTTGATATCAAGTCCAAACTTTCCCATGATCCTTTCGTCCTTTTTTCAGGTGAAAGGAAGCAATGAGAAATGGTACATGGTTTCATCTTCCAGTTTTTATTGCAGTTGTCCATCATTTACTTTTCAATTTCTCAAAAAGAAATCTTCATACCTATGCAAACACGTGCTTGCAACGTTTTTATATAAAGGAGATGTGACCACAGTTACGAATGAAGAATTGACTCTTTTTCTAATGTCATGTTTTGATTCTTGATGTTCTTTATATCATAAATGTTTTTTTATAAGAAGTTTCAAAGGCCTTCAGATGTTCTTTAGTTTTTGAGTTTTAGGTCTGAAAATGGTCTTATAAATGTTCTTATAAATGTTCTTAATTTGACCATTTTGTGAGTGCTTTTGTGTAATTTCCTGAAAAATTGAATCTTTTTCCGAGTCCTTGAAGATTTACTTTCTTATATGCATTGTTCTTATAAAGAAACGTGTACTCTTTTAATCTAGGTCTAAAAGGGTTCCGAACATTGAAAAGATATTAGTCAAAATATTGAAATTTTGTCGGGTTTCCGCAAAATCAACAAAAGTTTACCCAAAGAACAATCAAGGTTAGAAGCCCTATTTTACACTATACTGAAAATAGCCTTGTGCTAGGGCAATTCCGTAGTATAATTAGCCTAATGGGGTTGTATTTACACGTTTTTTTTTTATACAAGGAACACGTTTATAAGGAACTCGAGGCTGAAAATGGTCCAAAAAATATGGAATTGTTTAGGAACTGCTCAGGCTGAGAATAAAAAAACAAGTTTTAAGGAACAGTAATAGATGGTTATCCAAACTTAGCAGCTATGTAAATAAGGAACTCGATAAGGAACTTTGAGGCTGAAATTCTCTGTAAAAATAAGGAACTCCAGGCTCAGAGCAAAGTTAAGGTTCCTTATAAAAAAAAAACGTGTATTATTGAAAAAAGAGATGTAATTATTTTTAACAACACAAATATACTTGTAAATAATTGTTTAAATTTGTTAAACATAAATAATGCGGAATTGGGAAAAGCAAATTCAATTACACTTTTTCAATGTAACATACTATAGTACAGCAATTCAAATAAATTTTTGTCCTATTGAATTTCGGCTAAACTGCACTGGATCTGTCTAAAATGTCTACTTATTTTTGTTTTTTGTTTTTTAGCTCTAAAAACAAAAATGATAAAAAATACACGCTTTTTTTTATAAGAATGGTGTTTTTTCATTTCATCATGGATATTCTTAATTTTTTGGCAAAAATCATCCATAAATATTCTTACAGTATTCTTAGGTTAAGATCGAAATTGGCAATCTACAGGTTAAAATGCTTTTAAAAATGGCATTCTTAGGTTCAGTTGCTAAATTCCATGATGGTGATATTCTTACCATATTCTTAATTTTTTGGCCATTTTCATCATGGGCATTCTTATAAAGCGTATTCTTATAAAAAAAAAGCGTGTATTTGAGAAATAAAAAGCCAACCAGAAGATGTGAACTGTGCAAGAATGATTGATCAAAGTGAAGGATGGGACTTATTGACCAGATCGAGGTAGCTATTCATTTTTGTTGCTTTATTATGCACGTTTTCTCGTTATTTCCGAAGAACCTTTTAAATTTTTGACGAAGCGAAGGTATATGTTTTTCTTAACATGAGGCTTCCAGAGAAAAAAATGCTGAGGACAAGTTAAGAACATTTTAAAGGCTTTACGGAATTTAAAACACTAAATTTCTTTGGGAATTGCACAAAAATATGCACGATATGGTAAAGTTAAAAACAATTCGAAAAAGTGTCTATCAATTTAAGAATGCCCTGGCACTGGCGCTGTTTATTGATGTCTCGCTTATTGGAATGACTTTTCGTTTACAGTTTTATACAGATTGGGTGAACAATGAATTTCGTTTGTCATGGAAAGATCATTATGTTGAAGATCTGATCGAAGATTGCAGCTCTGGTGTTTATTTGGCTCTTCTGATCAATGCCATATGTATGTTCGTTTTTATAATTGGTAATTTTTAAATAAATCAATCCTTCCATACATTTTCAGTATAAGATTAAGTAACAGAAGCTGCTTTTGGTTCATTTTTAAAATTTATTTTTTCTCAAGTTATGAACATTTTATTTTAAACTTTTACGGATTCTAAAACACCCGAGAAAATGGCACAAAAATACTCACAAAATTATGAAATTAAGAACAAGTAAAGAACATTTTGTTTCGTTAAAACTCAAAAACAGTTAAAAACATTGAAAGTTTTCAAAAAAAATTTCAGATGCTATTATGGAAAATATGTATGTTGTTGCCTGAGTGGTGTTATCTCTCCACAGAACAGACCTTTCTCTTCTCTTACGTTCTTTTTGATTATTTCAGCCTTTGTGCCTTTTTTTCTACTGCTTCTAAGTCAGACTTGGTATTGAACCAGTAGTATGAATTATACTGTAATTTGATGATATGAGGGACCCCTTTTAGACTTTAGAATACAATCGACTTTCGCTAGTTGGAAGTGGAACGGGGAATCTTATTGGTTCGAATTACAGAAATTCTGTTTCTGAATTTCGAAAGAATTTCTCCCTGAATGGGACAGGGAATAAAAGTTCGAATTAGCGAGAATCCATTGTATATGTTCTTCACACTTATTATACGACGTCAATTTTCTATTCTTTTTTCTTTCAGTCGACGAGGACATTCCCATCTTACACGACCCACCAGGAACGTCTTATGAACGTCAACAAAACGTTCAATTATGTTTTCCTATTCTTCGTGAAGAAGGAGTCAACTTAACGGGCGTAACCGTCAAAGGTGAAGTATGATTTTGATCATTTCTTTTTGGGTTCACTAATTTTAGATTCTGAGAAAAAGCCTTAAAGAATCTTTTAATTTTGTTGATATAAAACAAAATATGGTACCCGTGACATGACAGCTATGGTGCACAAGGCTGTGGGTTCGGCTTTTAGCCCGGTCATTCTCAAGATGGTACTCTGCTTTATGCTCTGCAACTAAAGGGACGGATCAAGAGAAAGTGGAGGAATCCAGGGAAAAGGAGATGTGCACTCCCCTACCTTCGGGCAGACACCAGAGAAAAGGGAGCCTTAGGGCCACCCTCGACTGTGGTCGCAAAGTTACAAAGTTAATTTTTTTTTGACCGAAGAACTTAAAATGTGTGCTTTCGTGGTATTGGATAATAGAGGAGACGTTAAAATGATGCTCTTTCATAACCGATCTATGTAAGTAGCAACGTCTTTCTTCTTTCTACTTATTGTAGTCTAGTGGTCTAATAAACAACAACGTCCGAATATAAGTATCTTTCTGATCTGGGTTTTAGTGGTCTAGTTTCAAGTGGTTTATTTTGAAATACTTTCTATGAGTACTTCTTTAACCTCTCAACTTTTTTAACATCTCAGGAATATCAGAAGGTGACGTTGACATCATCATTTCACTGTGCGCTGCCATCAAACGTCGCAAAGGGGTTGGTTTTCGTCGTTGGAGGTCTTGGGATAACCCTCAAGAGAGTTTTTTAGGTAAGAACGTTTACCGACCGTGCAACGGATTTATCCTGTTGAAGTCCCTTTGCATGTTTTCCAAAAGAATGAAAAACTTTCATGACTCTCCAAGAAGATACTTACATTGAAGAGCGAACTGCAAAAGTGGGATCTGTGAAAATGACATTTTATAGCATCTAGAAAGTCTTGCTCAATCCAAGAAAAGTAAAAATCATAAATAACTTAAAGATTTTCGGCATTCTATGGCACAAACATTCTCATTCCATTCACTACAATTCATGTTTTCCCCCTTGTTTTTTCTTTTCTGTCTTTTCAAAACAAAGCATTCGAATTTTGAGCAAAACATTCGAAAGCGCATTCGTCAGTTTCTTCTTATTTTTCTCAATCAAACTCGAGAGAGACATGATACGGTTTATATCCCCCACATGATGCCTTTTGACGAATGAAATCGCTAGAATCTTAATGATGCGGGATAAAAGTTTAATCGAAAAGCATTGGCTCGGTTGAATTATTCTAGAACTCAAGAAAATTTACTTGAAATAGAGAAACTTTTTTGTGGCGCACCTTCCAATTAACACGCTTGTTCTTTTACCTTTTATCTTTTTCTGGCTGAATTTCAGTCGGGTTTTACAGGTTTACTACCTTTTTCTGTCCCACGACATTGCGTTTGGCGGCCCCCTCAGGGGCCACCTTTGATAACCTGTATCGTGCGAAAGAGCACAAAATTTTTTATGATTAAAAACTCTGAATTTTCTTTTTCACAATAAGTGTAAAGCTCTGGGATTGAAACGGTTAAGACTAATAAATAAAGATGATGGAATGTATAAAAAGTCAGTCCGGATTTTCTCTTCAGCTGGCAAAAAACTTGTTTTAACGTTCATCTAATGTTCATGAAGACGTCAAATAGCATGTTTCGTTTAGTGGGCCGCCGTCATTTTTGTCTTTCCCTCGATTATGGTCGAAGTATATTGACATTTTAGTGTATTTTAACATTTTTTAGAATTTAAAGTTCGGGCTTTCTTTCATTCATTATTTCAATTTTAGAGGGGTTCGGTGGTTTCAAGGCTATATTCCAAGCCTTATTGGAGCAAATTTGAGCTTTTAAATCCTGAGATCCTAAGGTCCTTAAGTCTCGTGTTAAAACTCAGAGTTAAAACTCTACTTTCCAAATGTAGTTTAAGTCGCTTAATCATTTTTGGTGTTTAAATTTTCACCGGGAAATCCTCGTTGTCTCAAATGTTTCGTCCATAATTGTAGATCTTGGTTCAGTTTCATATCGAGATGACATATACGAACAACAGCAGATAAACGATTCTCCCTATCCGAACAACTTAAGAAAGAATGCCTCTCATTCGGTTTTCCACAACCAGACGAAAAGAAACAATCGAGGCGCATTCAATGAACCTTTATCAAATCGTGACCTGATTGTTCGACAGTCTGAATTCACATTGCTAGGAAACCAATCAAATGATGGAGAGTACGTAAACAAAGACGTTGATTGGTTGTACAGCAAGAATAATAGCCTTCTGGACCAATCAGATCAGAGAAACGAAACAAACACTCATTCTGATTTGTTGCAAGGATCAAACAATAGAAAAGTCGAATTCGAACAAAGCGCGGAAGATGTTGAGGGTCAAACATTTTATGACGAAATTTCATTCCTTGCAAATGGTACGTATTTTAAGCCTGAACAGTTCCCTCTTCTAAATAATGACTCTGTTACAGATTGTATCAATTTATGACCTTTAAAAATCTGACACGCTGAAAATATAGACATTTAGTTGATTAGACCGTATAATCCTAATCCCCATACTTTTTAGAAATCAAAACCTACCTTTTTCAAGATTTGACGATTTAACTTTAACACATTCTTTTAGAAAGCCAAAGAAATCCGTTTATGGACGGTCACATGATGTACCAAAAAGAAGATATCGAACTGTTCGATTGGATTTCAAAACTTCTCAATGTTCCAGTCTCTGATTACGGAAGGTACGTATAGGAGTCCAAAGCCTCGAAGGCACTAGATTTGAAAAGCCACTATTTTCCTTTTTAAAACGCTTGACCCACGTGGTTTTCACACAAACGCCAGATTAAAAGTAAAACCAATCGCCAGATTTTGAAAAATATGTAGCGCAAAAACAAAGAAAGTGTTAGATTAAATCTGTCATACCAAAAGCGCCGCAAAGGTTTACTTTTTTTCTTGCTTTGGAAAAAATGGTCTTTTAACTCAATGGTGATGACTCAATGATGTTTTAATGTGCCCGACCCTATCTATTTCGGACAGACAATACTTTATTGAATGTCTAAAATTTCTCATTTCGGAGAAATTTCCTATAAGCAAATTACAATTACATATATCTAATTGCTTGCTTTTCTTTTTTTTCAGTTTTGCAGATGGCATTGTGATTTTTCAACTCTTGAATAAAATCATTCCAAACTGTGTATCTTCCAAGGTATCTATGACCTAACGTATTTTTCTTGGTACAAAATTGGTACTTGATTTCTCTCTGCTTGATGCTCGGCAATTAAGAGAAGGATCAAGGGTAAGTGGAGCATTCCAGGGAGAAGGAGTGGCATCCCTTCCCTACCTTCCAGTAGATAACTATCGAAAGAGGAACCTTCGGGTGGCCTCTGACTGTGTTCGCAGACATACTCACCTACTTTGTGAGTATCATCTCCTTAAATTTTTATGGTCCCTACAGTTAAGAATGCCTCACAAACCAATCTTCATAACTCAAAATTTCCTTAACTCGAACGAATTTCAGTCCCCGCGTGTGTTCGAGTTATGGAGATTCCACTGTATTACGAGTGCTAAAAATAGCCTCATAAAGCTGTGCTAAAACGAAATCTTAATGTAGTAATTGTTTTTCATTTTCAAGGTATTTTATTCATTACCTAAAACAGAGCGTATCCAACTGCTTCTCGAAACTGCATGCCACGAACTTTACCTGACAACACATCTCACTGCTCTCGATGTCATACAGCAAAGAAATTTTTCACATTTCCGAATTTTCTTAACTTACCTGAAATCTTGTGTTCCGTCACAATCACACCGAGAGAACAATCAGAAGAAATTTTCGCTGAAAGAATTAACTACAGAGCTAGACATAAAATACTTAGAGGTAAAATACTTGCTTGGGAAATTTCGAAAATAGAGAAAGGCCAATTACACTTTGGTAATCAAGGGGGTCTGAAAAGTATGAAAAACCGAAATAACAGCAATAGATTTTTCTAAAAAAGCGATCCATTATGGGATTGTTTCGAGTGTATTACAATAGAAATCTCTTAGGAATTCCTCGAGGGAATTCTATTGTAATACACTCGACACAATCCCACAATGCATCACTTTTTTAGAAAAATCAAAAACTCCGATAAAGTCTATTGTTTCTTGAATATTGTAATAACGGACAAAACGAACTCAATAGACCGTCACCGACAACTGTTAAAGTGTTTTGAATACCTTACTCTCCCAATCTGATTCATCTAAGAATTGACGACTATGTTAAGAATTGACGACTGTTTGATTAAGAATTGACGACTATGTTAAGAATTGACGACTGTTTGATGAAGAATTAACGACTGTTTGATGAAGAATTGACGACTGTTTGATTAAGAATTGACGACTATGTTAAGAATTGACGACTGTTTGATGAAGAATTAACGACTGTTTGATGAAGATTTGACGACTATGTTAAGAATTGACGACTGTTTGATGAAGAATTAACGACTGTTTGATGAAGATTTGACGACTATGTTAAGAATTGACGACTGTTTGATGAAGAATTAACGACTGTTTGATGAAGATTTGACGACTATGTTAAGAATTGACGACTGTCTGATGAAGAATTGACGACTGTCTGATGAAGAATTGGTTACTATATTAAAAATTAGAATAGCAGCAGTTCTGTAGAGCGCAAAAAGTAAATCAGTCTTTTCCCTTTGAATGATCAAAATACTAGAATGATTCATAACTGATCTTTTCTCAAACATGATTGTTATTTCATTAACATGATGAATTTTCCCGTTTATTTTGACGTAAGAGTTTTCTCTCGTTGCGATCAGGTATCGTTGTTAGATGAACAACTGGCAGAAAAAAATTGAATATGGGGGTGGAGGATATAAAAATTTTCAGTGATCGGACGAAGTGACTTTTGGCCCCCCGGACAACGGGTTTTACCCCCCGGACAGAGCAAATTCACCCCCGGACAAGGCAAATTTTGATGATTTTTCACTACCTACAATATTTCCTCCACCCCCCCCCCCCCTGTACGGACAATTTCTGGAAGAGCCCATTGTTATGTTGTTTCTAATGCTGTCAACTTGTGATGCACTGACCGTAGTTTTATTGGTCCCGGTGTGTATTGACATCCAATTGACAAGGCCTAATGTCGACATCCCTCTGCTAATTCCGACACCCTACTTTAGAGATATGAATATTATGAAGGTCGGAATCGCTGATGAAAACTATTTTTCTTTGCTTAGCGATTAGAGAGGTAAAAATCTTTTGTCTATCGTGGATTCCGACCTTCCTTCTATTCTTATCTCTAAAGAAGTGTGTCAAAATTTGAAAAAAGGAATGTCTGCATTAAACCAACTTACGTTACATATCCACTTATTTCATTTAGAGTTCTGGTTATCTGAAAGTTGACAACACTGAAACATCTCGTTTGAGTTCCTCTCCATCAAAAGGTCCACTCAAGAGAGAAAATCCACCATCGTCAAAGTCAGTTCAAGCAAAAGTAAATGAAGAAAAACATCAAAAAGCGATCCCAAAGAAAATTCTACCTACCATCCATACAGAGTACGTCTCCCCTACATGGTCCAAAATATTGAATGAGGAACTCCAGCTTCGTGCATCTAGAAACGAAAGTCGTCTTTCTTCCGGTTATCTTACTCCGGTACCCGCCACAGAATCCGGTGCAAGCTCAAAAAGAGATAACACGGAAAACAGTCAAAAGACAATCAAACGTGAAGAGAAAATCCCGGCTAGTCCTTTTTCGGAAGAGCTGACGATTTTTCAAGCTAGCCCGATATATAACCCGGATACAGAACGGATTACCAAATATGATAACGAAATTGCTGCCATATTTGATGGTAGTGATGACGATGAAGAGAGTACTCTCCATTCTTCTGTCGCGGCCGCGCGGACTCCTACGACGGAAAAAAGTGTCGGGAATATAAATTCAAAAACATCAGAAGTTACGGATACGGACGCACGCTCCACAACATCTTTAGTTACCGCTTTTACAGGTAATAGTAAGACGAAGAATAAATTTTTAGAGATTACAGACGTAGTCCGAAGTATGAGTCGGTCGCCTTCAGGATCAAGCCCGGCAAGTAAACTATTGACAGAATTGTCGTCTTGATTGTGCACTGGTTAAAAAATGTGATTCGAAACTTCCAATGCATAATTAGTAAATTCTCTAACATTCTTACAATTTAGAATTTTTTTTAATTAGGTTTTTAAGGAGTTTGTCTTTTCAATTCTTCTGCCTTTAAAATGGCAAGAGCAAATAACTTTTACTACGGTCAATCCTGTCTCGATATCTCAATATGATCTGCAGCGGGGACGAAAAAGGTTAAACCTTTTGATTGAATTCAATAGATCCAGTGGCTTTCTTTGTTGTTCTTCTTCGTTGAAAAGATAATCTGGAGTGGAATTAATATCAAATAAGATCAAAAAAGTTGTTTGAACCGTCTTGTGTCCAGATATCCGATGAAGAGCTTTTTTTACGTAGAGTGCATTATATTTTCACTTTCAAAATTTTTATTAGGTTTGTGAGTATCAAATCGTATAGTATATGTTTGTTATATATAATATATTTTTACTATTTTCTAACCAAATTTCTCTAGTTTGAAACCGTAAAACAAGTCTCAATCCTTCATCAATTTTGGGATTTTCCTTTCCTGGTTTAAGTAACAGAGCCTCTTTGTAATTCTATCAGAACTCGCATTAATTTTCTTTGACGTTTAAGAAAATAAAAAAAAGCTGTTCTTCATTTTACAATCAGAGGTTTCCTGGTTTTTGGAAAGATAATCAGGAGTGGAATAATATCGCATAAGACAAAAGTAAAATAATTTAGAAAAAAAAGTAAAATGAACACGAAGAAAATCAACTTTTTTGTAGAATTGTGGTGCTTCAAAAATAGAAAAAAGAAAAATTTTTAAGATAGGCTTGTATATACCAAACTATAATTTTTATCATATAGTGTTTGTTAAAAATAATATATATTTACTGTTTTCTAGCCAAATTTCTCTAGCTTTTAGTTTTTCAACCCTGAGATCATCTTCGCACGTAACGGTTCCGTTACACTCCAAACGAAACGAAGTCATTCTATTGGTTAAATTCAAGTTTTACGTCACTTCTAACCAATAGAATGGCTTCATTTCGTTTCGGAGCGAAACGGTATCGTAGCGTGTGAACATGGTCTAAAACATTCTTCATTTGCCTTTACCATACCAAGAAACAACTCTGGTAATTTTGCCATTTGACGCAACTCCGCATCCAACATATTGATTGTCAGTCATCCCGCTCTTCATATTAGATCCAGAATCATACCTAATAAAGATTACAGAATAGGGATTTTACACAACTTTCAAACACTGTTTTTCGCCGGGGATGCATTTCTGATTAGGTCCCGCCATGAGCCCAATACTGCACAGTGTGAATGTGAGTCGAGTTTTAATTCGTCAGGAAAGCCCAAGATGTGGTGAGAATCTCGTTGCCCGCACGCAATATCCCAAAATAAGCAAACAAAAAGCTATTAAAAGTCCTCACAATTTCAGCAATACAAGTCTTTGCCACGGAAAGTCATGTGACATCTTTTTCGACCAATAAGATTTAATAATTTTGAGGGTAAAACAAACACTATGGTTTAACTCACTAAAAGATTATGTTTACTGAAAACACAGAATTAATCTTTAGTAAGTGTTCTGTTGTACCCCAGTTCTGACGTCATGCCGTGGCGAATAATTACTTCCCCAACCTCGTTCCCTGCTCATTATCAGTTTTTTGACTTTACCGGCTGATAGCGCTAGATAATACCCTGACATTGTCTGTTTTTCGAACACGTAAGATTACGTAATTCAAAAACAAAATGTCAGATTTCATTTGTTCTAAGATTTGAAACCATTTCTTCATTTTCGAATATTCTGGGCATTATTGCGGTGCTGTCGGAATCACTTACCAAGCTTTAACGGATGACTTGAGAGCTTCTCCAAAATCTTTACCTTCAAAAAAAGCATTCAAATTACCAACCATTGTTGATAGGCCAGGAAAATTGTAGCGTTTCAGACAATCATGTTTGTTTGTCAACCCATTCTTTACCATATATTCAGCGTAAAGCTGCGCGTAGTGAGCCATTTTTGGGTGAAATTTCAGATTGACACCAGCATATTTATTTTGTTCAATAGCACACAAGTCTAAAAGAATGGAGTATGATATTTTCACAACCATGTCTCATTGATGACCCGTCGAGATACAGTGGGCTATTGCTTATTCGAACTTCTATTATTCGAACTTTTTTCCAGTCCCCGTCAAAGAGAAACCCTTCTTAAAATACTTTTTATAATTCGAATCTCTCTATAATTCGAAAAACAACAAGATTCCCCGTTCGAGTTCGAATTAAAAAGAGTCAACCGTGATATTTCCACAACCCTGTCTCATGGACCCGTCAAGTTGTACACCTCTGTGTCACAGACCCGTTGGGGGATCCCAGCCCCACTGGAAAATTTGGCAAAAATTTCGTCCCTGGTGGGAAAATACCCTGGAATTTCAGCCCCACTGATCATTTGACTTTGATTTCATCCCCATTCGAGAATCAATGTTTGAAAACTGTATTCTAAAACCATCCCCACTGGATTTTTTAACCCTGGAATAAAAGAATTTATATCCCCATTTGAATTTCGATAGGAATTTTCATACCCACTGAGGAAAAAGTTCCACCGGGACTGTGAGACAGGGGTGTAGATATCTTTACCCAGTAGGGATAAATGAAAATTTGCGATTCATCATTACCATTTCATTTTAAAAATTTGGATTTTGGATTTGGAAGTCTATTGATTTTAGTGTAATAACTGGACCGAGAGTTTTAATTTCATTATTTGGATTCGAGCTTTAGGAAGTAAAAACGGTAAAACTTTTTCTGTATAGTATAGAAGAGACAGTTTATGTTAACGTTCAATCAATGATTTTATACAATAACGTAACACAATCATAGCATGTGGAAGAGCATTATCCCGTTATGTTTTACTGACTGTAGTATGATAGTATGAAATTTTCGTATTGATAGAGAAATTGCCGATTTCATACATGACAATTCTCACTTGCCGTACGTCAGTTTATTCCATTAGACGTGAAAAGCAACGACATTTTCAGACACACATATATTGCGACCTAGCCCTTTGCAATGTTAAAAATCAACATCTAACGGCGCTACATCATCAAAAGTATTCGAGGGAAAGTAGACCTAGCACTATCGATGCATTTACACTGCTATTGAGTAGTGCCGTCATTAGTTTCAAAAAACTCCGATCAAAGACTTTGCTTTGCCGAGTTCGAAGGTATATATAAAGCATATATAAAGGACAGTGACTAAACCAATCAATTACTTACACCATAAAACGAAATTTTAAGCCAAATAGCAACGCAGCTCTGAACAACCAGGTCAGATCGTCACATTCACCACATCTCTTTATAGCAGAGCATGGATTATCTGTTTCTGAGATTATAAAGGTCTTGTTAGACGATAACATTCGGTAACATTTTTGTGTAACATTTTCTAAAAATAGCAAATGTTGTACAAAATGTTACTGTGTAACATCGATTAACATTCAGAAACATTCAAATATTAACGAATGTTACGCGCAGATAGCAAATCAAAAAAAAATGATTTGCTCTCGATGGTTAACATTTTGAATCCAGACTCTGTGCATATATATTTTCCCACGTTTACTGACCCTCTAAACGGACGATAGCATCGTCTGCAGAAACTTTCAAAATGAAAAACACGAATCCTATGAAATAGGCTAATTTGAAATATCATCGATGGAAATATCAACGGATTTTTTTTCGGACAAACTGTTCGTACCTGGTATGGAGGGTTGACATACTTTACAGGTGGCACGGAATGTGCTTTTATATCGACCACCCTAGTAATCACAAATCCATGTCGACATTTTAGAGCAATTTCCTTCAAAATCAATACAACCTTAAAACAGAATAAAAATATTTTAATTTATAAGTACAAAATAAAAGGTTGCAAATAACATTTATGGGCTCTTAGTAAAGAAAGCATTTAGCTATGGTCCAATTTGTAAATCATTTTCTCATTAAACTCCGGTTAAGGGGTTTCTTAAAATCAGTGTTTTTCATTTGTAATTGTGCGTCAATCCAATTAATCGCGATAGTCGGGTTCGATTTCCCGATCTTTCCGGTTTGATTTCCCGATTCGGTTTGCGTTTGTGCTCGCACTTACTATGACATACTCTTTTAGATTTTATGTTAGATATATTAAGAAAGGCTGACCACGATAAAGATGTTTGCATAATGGTTCGCTATTCAAAAATGAAAATTACCGGAGTTTGCAGCCGTTATTACGGCTGTTTTATTTTCTAATGTTTCTGCTATTTTACAGCCTGGTCCGCTAGATTCTAATCTTGTAAACCCGTGGTCGTTAGTATTTATTTTGCGCAATGTTTGAATTTACAAAATACGCATTCGCTGTCTTTTGATATTGGAATAAAAGTCACTTTAGCAAGACATAAAAAATTTCAAAAAAGTTTACAGCCTGGATATCAAGGCTATGGGACACTCGACTTTATTTGATATTAGAAGATTTTGAGTTTGGTATCAACTATTACTTTTTTACTTTGAAACTTGCATTGGGAAAAGTGAACGAACATTTTGCGGCGTTATTTTTGTCTGCTTATCGAAAGCTTTTATTTCTATCATATAAGTTGATCACACCGGTTGTAAGGATTCATCCTTAGTTCCCATGAGAAAACTCCTCTGCCTTGACGTCTAAACTAATTAATTTTTATAATAGGCAATTATTTCACGCGTCCCTTAGGGACTTGTTTCTACTTCAACTATGTCACAGCATTTTCTCTCGATACTCACTCAAATTTTTAATCAGAATGAACATTGTTGTTAACAAGAGAGCGTTGAAAGAACTTTGAGACATGAATTTGATTTTCAATTTTTTGGTTGATTTTTGATTTACTTTGATTTTGATTTCTTACTTACCAGTGGATACCCCTTAAAACCCACAATAAAAAGTGGTACCCTCTATCTCATTGTTTAGTTGGAGTGTAAGGCTGAAACTTTTTGTGTTGAAAGTACGTTGTCTATGATTGTCTTCCCTAGCAGTGATGTTTTGTAGAAAACAGTTTTCAGTTTTTCACGAGGAAGTGAAAAAGTGCAGTTTTAGCTAATTACCCCTTAAAACCTACAAAATGGTTTTTCTCGAATAACTTTTTACAAAAAAGTTCTTTTGACCTCAAATTTTGAACAGTGATTCACTGTAAAGTTACTAATGTTATGAATATACCATTAGTACCTAAATGATCTCAAAAATATGTGTTAAAATCAAAATACCCCTTAAAACCTACAAAAATAAGGCTAAAAACCACAAAGTCCGACCCTTGCTAACGGGATACTCAAGCTGATGGATACAAATTTGGTGTTGCTTCGTGATTCATTGGTTCAAAGACTTGCTAGAAATTCATTCCCACAACAATATTTTCATTTTTCAGGATTTCATGCCCATAATGCAATTGTGTGTGGTTTTTTCGTCAAAAACGGCTACGAAAGGCCAAAACCTTCATTGGCTTCATTTTTGACCTATGGTTCTAATGTTTTTCTAAATCTCCATCAAATTTGTGACATTTTGGTATGCAACATGACCAGGTTTTGAGAAAGTCGATTTTCAGATTTTATTGATCATCACCATAAAAGTGCTTTAAAGTAGAATTTTAAGGGCCTGTCATTTTCGTTGGGGTCTATTCACGAAGATGAAAATGATTTTTTCATACCTACCATAAGTATAGGTATCTAAAAAGTATAGGTTTTATGACCTTAAATTCAATTGTGTAATTTCTAGGTCCAAAAAACCTGATTTTTGAAGGGATTTTTGATAAAATTTTGAATAACTTCGAATTTTAAGATACTTTAGCATCTTTAAAATCCTTAAAATTTGGTATTTTATGAAAGAACATTTATAAGAGGTTGTAAAAAAGTGAAACATACCACATAAAATTAAATCTGGTAGTTATGAAAGCCAAAAATGCAACATTGTGGGTTTTAAGGGGTATGTGGTTTTAAGGGGTATCCACTGGTACATTGTCAAGATCCATGAATGCTTTATTAAACCACATTTACCCTAGGCCAGTTAGGGAAACCATCCAGGATCCTGCCATTCTATAAGCCAGCAAAAACTAAATGACACTTGTAAACTTAAGTTTCTTACCATTTTCCATCGAAAACAACCAAAAACAATGCTACTTCCCAAAGCCGGAGACCAAAACAAATTATCTTCCAAGATTATGGCGCCCTTTTGGATCTATTGTTAAGGCCATTTAAAATGGTGGAAAGAGTTTCGGAAAGACAAAGGCGCTCGCTGCGTCGAGGGTGGTAACGCCAAAACGCCCAGTATGATCTTCCAACAGAAGGCGAGTTAGTTGCCGCGCGAGTTACGTCATGTACTACACCGCAGCGCATAACGAAGCGTGTTTAAATGAATATCATTAATTATAAGAATATCTTATATCTTATGTGCTTACTTTCAGTAAACTTCGAGTGCTTCATTAAAGATGAAGAAGGTAAGAAGATAAAAAATGCGCTGGATAATTTTCATTGTAACAGTTTGATCAATCATCGCTGAAAGTTTGAAAAAGTTTTTCCGACGCAAAAAAAATTGTGCGCCAATTAAAAGCACAGTGTGCTTATATTTACTATGTTTGCTACATCGTCTAGGCTAAAAAAAGTGCGAAAAGACACGAACGCCATTTTTTATTGAGTGACGTTATGATTTTTTTGATTGTGGCCGCGTACAGGAACTCGCCAAATGTTCCTAACTGTAGGCTATCTGGTAAGAACAATTTTTATTTTTCATTCAATTTTTCTAAAGTTTCAATTTTATCCTAAGTTTGATTTGTCAACTTAGCCAAATTTTCAAGGAGTAAATTTCTCCGTATTTCAATTTTTCTAAATAATTTTCAATTTTTTCCTAAGTTTGATTTGTCAACTTAGCCAATTTCGAAGGAGTCAATATCTCCGTATTTCAATTATCAAATTAATTTATCAATCAATTTTTTGTCAATTTTTCCAAACTTGTGAAAACTTAAGTCCTGTATTTGGATTTTGTCAAATTTTCAATTCATAAAATTTAGAAAATTTTTGTTTCAGTTTGAACAGTCGTTACAAACAAAGCCTGATCGCATTCCTCCAATCAACCCCAAATCCCTACATTCAAACAGAATCGCCTCAAAATCAAACAGCTGCCAATTACATCTACTGTCCAATCGTCTTCATCGCCACGCCCTATCAACAATTTGCCGCTGTCGGAGCAAAAAGAAGTACCAACCACGGATAGAACCTCGAAAGTCCAATCCAAAAATGGCAACCAAACCAGATGATCAAGTGATACCAAATCAAGACGAAACTATTCCATCAGAACTCCATCGTGATGTACCAAAATCACAAATCGCTATTGCAAAGCTGGTGAAATCTGCAGAGCCTGGATTGAAACTCATCCAAGAAGACATTGAAGATTTCATAGACGAGAATCCCATCATTGATTTGGTCGATATTGACGAAATAACTGATTCCCTGAACGCCATTGGAACACTCAAAGCAACGTATAAACGATTGCATACCGAGCTTCAATTTGATGAAGATCAAAGCTACCAGACAACCTTGCAAACCATCAAAGCATACATCAAAGAGGGCCTCGCCAAGAAACGTACCTTAAAAAGTGCTATCACTCAAACAAATCAATCGGCAAAACTCAAATCTATCGAATTTGCCACCAAAAGTATTCATCAGAAACTCAAACTCGTCGAAAGCAAGACATCCTTTGTTCCATCTCAATCACCAGATGCTGAACTCAAAAACGCATAAAAAGGAACAAGTGACATCTACAAATCACTCGAATGCATATCTAAAGATCTTCAACCACTCATCAAAGAAGCGTTTAGTACCACCAAACAATCCGAAGTTTTTGGCCTTCAAACACGGTATGAAGCTTCACTCACCAATCTTCGCATACTCATCTCACTTATCGACAAAGAAGTTTCATCTCGTGAACTTGAGAAACATTCAAAATTCAAGGACTCCATCCTCAAAATCAAGCTTCCAAAGTTCAGTGGATTCGAATCAACTATGGACATCTACACCTTTCAAACTGAGTTTGAAAAGATTCACCTTCGTGATACACCAAAAATCTTCCTACCAGACCTACTTCGAAATAACTACCTGGACCAGCCAGCACTGTCAATTATCAAAGCTGACACCGATATTGATGAGATGTGGAAACGCCTCAAGTCGTCTTATGGCAACACAAAGATACTACTCGACAACAAACTTTCAGAGCTCTCCAAACTTGACATCCTCTCTAAAATCAAATCACCATCCAAAGCTGCAGAAGTCGTCAGCAAAATAATCAGCACCATGAAGGATCTAATGCTACTCAGCAAAAGGCATAAGATCGAACAAAAGTTGTACAATGGAGATGGACTGCAACGTATCTACCTTCTCATTGGCACAAGCATGACAACAAGATGGCTCCAATCAACGTGTGAGGACGAACTTGAAGAGAATGATCTATGGGACCAACTCATCAAATTCCTTAAGATCGAACGAGCAATCCAAGAGCAAAAACAACTCATCTACAAGCAAAAACCACAGAAACCTGAACAGAAACCACACAAACGAGATTCACCTTCCTATCATTCTGACGTCAAAGACGAACTGGTATGTCATGTCTGTGGTGATCGCAATCACGTCGCAGCCAATGGTCCAAACAACACCAAAATCGTACAATATTTTGGATGCCCGAAATTCGTCGAGATGTCTCCACTGGAAAGATTCCAAAAACTACGATCAAAGGGTCTATGCTACCAATGTTTATATTCAGGTGCACAACGTAAATCCGGCAAGCATCAAGATGGTCAATGCCAACGAGCCTTCATCTGCAAGCATCCGTATCACGACCCATTCACAACCAAAATGCACGTCCTCGTATGCGATTCCCACAAAGATGGCCAACAAAATCTTGATCTGCTCGAACATTACAAATCAAGATGTATCACACGCCAACGTCAACTTCCATCATTCTCTAAAGAAATCAATTTATCACATCTTGCAATTGAAGAACATCCACCAATCAAAGACGAAGCCAACACCGTCGAAGAGTCAAACCCAATCATCAAAGCAATCTACATGCTCCAAACGATTGAAGTCGATGGTAAGGAATATACAATATTCTACGACACCGGATGTGCTAACTTCATCACAACAATACTCAGGCACAGTCTCGATGGGAGGAGTCGGTGCTATCACATCTCACACAGACCATGGCATCTACAAAATCGTTCTTCCACTGGCCAACAATCAAGACACAGAGATGGTCGGAGTCTGCATGGATAGGATTACAGCTACGTTTCAATTCTATCCTTTCCAAGGCAAAGTTGAAAGAGATATCCAGTATCATTATCAGGAACAGGGTGGCGATCCAATGGAGTTACCAAGTCTTCCAAAACGAGTCGGTGGAGATGTTGACTTCATGATTGGGATTCGACATCTTTCAAATTTCCCAGAGAAGATCTTTGAGCTTCCATCAGGATAAACAATTTACAAGTCAAAGTTCAGAAGCGTCGATGGCAGCCAAGGAGTTATCGGTGTTCCACATGAAGTATTTGGAAGAGTCCATGCATTCCATTCCTTCCAATCAAGCCAGTTTATCAACAACCAACTGAAGATTTATCGCCAAGGATACAACGTCAATCCAGACATTGGACTACTGGGTTACGAGGACATCAAACAAGACTACAACCAATTCATTCAAGTGGAATCAACTGGTAGTGAAATCAGCTTCAGATGTGTCAAATGTCGAAATGTACCACCTGCAAAGAACACAGTACTGAAGACACAATGAGTATCAGAGAAGAAGTGGAGCAGGACCTAATCAATCGTTCTGTGAAGATCAACGTCAACAAGTGCATAACAACTGCTACATTACCATTACTCCAAAATCCTGAGACTGCACTTGTACCAAATCGAAACATTGCTCTACGTGTGTACAATCAACAAGTCAAACGTCTTGCAAAGAATCAGCAGGACAAGGATGACATAATCAAATCGGAATCCAAACTTCAATCACTTGGTTATGTCGAGTATGTAAAGAACCTACCAATTGATCAACAAAGAATGCTCCAATCAAACCCTGTGCAAAACTTCATTCTCTGGCGTGCAGTCTGAAACCATCATCAATCTCCACACCATTTCGTGTCGTCTACGATGCTTCAATACCAACTGAATCTGGGAAATCACTGAACGACATCCTACCCAAAGGACAAAATGGTATGAATAAACTTCTTGAAATCTTCCTTCGGTGGAGGGGACATAGATTTGCATTCCACACTGACATCCAGAAGATGTATAACACAATCAAGCTTGATCAATCTCACTGGTGTTTACACCGATACCTATGGCATGAATCACTTGCCCATGATGCATCACCAGACGAAAAAATCATCAAGACTCTTATATACGGAGGTAAATCAAGCGGAAATCAGGCATTGTATATTGTATATTGTAATGTTCTTTTTGGCTTTCTTGAAAACACCCCTGTGTCACAGACCCGCTGGAAAATTTAGCGAAAATTTCGTCCCGGTGGGAATTTCAGCTCCACTGGGGAATTTACTTTGATTTTATCCCCACTCGAAATTCAATGTTTAAAAATTGCGCTCCAAAGTCATCCCTACTGCGAGATTTGTTAAAGGAGCATTAAAGTAGTAAAATGTAAAAATTGCGCGAACCACGTGTCATTAAAGAGAACAATTAAAATCACGTGTCCAAAACAAACTTGTAAAACAATTGAACAATCAAAGTTAGCCATAAATCGGAATTTTTATCCCCATTGAGGAAAAGAGTTCGGCCGGGGCTGTAAGACAAGGGTGTTTGAAATTAACAAATCTGCTCTAAATCGGAGTTTAGAAGTTGAAAGTTTCACTCTAAGTGCTCTTATAAATCGGGTTCTTATAAATGAGGGTGGTTCTTGAAAATGAGTCAGATTATTTTTTGATAAGCAATTACTAAGAATTCGTGTATGCCCATATATGGTGAATTTATTACGTAATCTCTCCTTATAAGGCTCGAAAAGCTTACAAATCAATTATTCTGCACTCACATACTGTGATATTAATAAAAGTAAAAGGGGGATTTGTGAATATTTTATAATTTTATGTTGTGAACTTTAAAGCCTTGAAATGAACAACAAAAACATCTAATATTATTTATCTATTTATTTACTATATATTTTATAGAAACATATTTCACTGGTCTATAAAACAAAACTGAAAGCAAATCTGATTTCGATATTATGTGCTGTTGTTGAAAAGTCACGACTCATAAGGGACGGAGGATTTGACTAAATTTTTTTTGTAAAAGAAAATTGTCGGTAAAAAATTCGTCACTATTTCTTTGAAAACATTTACGATAAGTAAGGTGAAGATTAGATAATTGGATAATTGGATTAATTTTTGCGGGGATTAAATTTCGCGGTTGAGCTCATCCTTGAAATTTTAAGATTTTGCGGGTACTTAACTTCGCGAATGGCAGTTTTGGGAGACAATATTTTCACGATTTTGCACTTTTTCTGCTTGTCGAGCCGTTTGAAGTGAGGGGACCAAAATTTTGACGTGACCCATGTAGATAATAAAATGTCATATCGTAGGCTGCCGTCACCTTATCGCTGTAAGACTCGTCGGCAAAAAATAACGACAAATAGCTTGATGGCGCTTTCATTGCTTGGTATTCAATTCAGTCTTTTACAGTTTTTACGCTGTTTTATGTTTTGAAAAGATTCCTCAACTTTCAGATCAATTTGATTGGTCAAATTTTGGAAGTATAATGTAATTAAGTTAAATCAACCAACAAGTGCTGTTCAAAAAACTTGAAAGTTTAGACAGAGTCTTTGAAATAAAACTAAAATAAAAAGCTTTATGCTTTTTAAGTCTCTATGACTTTTTTCTTAGACCATGTTCACACGCTACGGTTCCGTTTCGCTTCGAGACAAAAAGAAGCCATTCTTTTGGTTGCATTCAAGTGTTACGTCACTTCTAACCAATATAATGGCTTCATTTCGTTTCGGAGCGAAACAGAACCGTCACGTGCGAACATGGTCTTAGTTCTCAAAGGTCATTAAATTGCATGCTCAATCAGTTCAGCGCAATCTGTTGTTTCGTTAGAAGAGGGGCAACTTCCATAATCTGAAGGTTCATACATTTCGTTTTCACTCTCCTTATAAGGCGTCCCTTCATCTGGATTTCATCCATCATAGCTTTCTGCTTCGGAAGCTCCGGTTTGCTATAAACCCGGTCGTGGAATCGCGGAACTTTGTATTTCGATTTCCCCGATGATCTTCTCCTTGCGCTGTTCATGATTTCGTAGTCGGCGGGTTTTTTGAGTATCGGATTTTTATCCAAGTCTGGATACTCGTAACTGTGCTCGCTTTGGATGAGACCTTGATAGGCAAGTTCTTCTCCTGAAGTGAACGCGTCTGTGTTAAGTTCCGTGTAGCTCATGGTGGCAGTCCTTTGGTTTCCTGTTGTCAAAAGAAATCAAAGAGTTGTTTACTGAACTTATTTTTGCGGGAAGTAATTTTCGAAAAACAAGTTAGTTTAAAAATTAGTACCCTTGCACCGCGAAAATTAGTTCCTTTAAGGTAGGGGTTTGAGTTGAAATTATGGCACTACTACAGGGGTTTGGTCGTTTTTGGCCTAACAGTATTACGTAAGTAACGTAAGTTTGTCTAATGGCGACATTCTTCATCTAATTCCGACACCCTTCTTTAGAGTTAGTCAGGAATAATAAAGAGCTGGGAAATGCTGGTGATGCTCGCAAGATTTTTTCCTCTCTGATTGTTAAGCAAAGATGTGTAGTCTACTTAAGCGACTGGAACCATCCTATTATTCCTATCTCTAAAGAAGGATGTCCAAATTAGAAGAGGGATGTCGATATTAGACCAACTTTACAGTATAACATTCTCTTCTTCATGTTCATACTCTGAAAGAGATGATCAAATGGTTTGAGATTTTTCGCTTGTTGATAGATTCCATCTCAAACCTCTAAATGATTTTGTCTAACTATTATCTTAAGATATTCAAGTAGTGTTCACATTAAGCAAAAAAACAATACAATTCTGCTCTGCTCTGCTCGCAATATTTCTAATTATTTTTATCAAATTACCTATTCTAGCCGTAGATTCATTTATATCTTACATTAACATAGGCACTTATTTTTATAAAAATTTCTGTGTATTTATTTCTTGTAACTTAACAATTTTGCGACCACCTCCTTAGTTTAGATTTTTTTCTATGAGTGTGGTCGCTAGTCTTGTTATAGACAAATAAATAAACACTACATAAAAACTCTCCCCCAGCTTTAGTCGACCCACCACGCTACTGATTCAAGCGCAAGAACCGTTTCAGAGCCCAATTTTCAGACATATTATAATTTTTCGACTTGGAAAGAAATTAGTATATGTAATCACATGATAACGAGTGCAATTTTCGAATTGTACTACTTTTTCCCAGTTAGGAAAGTAAATTACAGAAATTACACTGAGAGTTTTATATTTTTCTCTTCTCTCTGTGTCTTTCTTTTATTGTTGTTTATTGATTTTCGTTCTCAAAAAATGAATTTCGAATGCAATTAAAACGTTCGATGCAAAAAAAAATAAGAAAAAACATTAAAATCATTATTGTAAACATTGGCGCAGCATTGAAGAGTGTGATTAACGATTAATTGCTCTCTACAGGATGCAATTAACGATTAATTGCTCTCTTTGAGGGCGTGCGAAATAAGAAAAAATAACCCGTCGTGCGATTACAGGCCAAAGATCTCGAACCATCTGAATGATTATCTATTGTAAGTCTAAAAAAATATTCGTTTTTTAATCGCTCTGACCATAGTCGAAAAATTTTATTATTTGAACATAAAAGTTCCACTTTTAACAAATTTCAAAAGTTATGGCTGTTTTTCTATGACAAATTGGGATGAAAAATTGGTCAAAAAGCACAATTTTCAAGATTTTGAGACAAATAAGCTTTTAGAAAAATTTTCCGAAAATCTATTTTAAGTTCGGTTAAAGATACAACCATCTACCGCAAAAAAATTATTCAAAATGTTTTTTCTTCGCCGAAAATAAGCTAAGTACTCTTCGCAAAAGTCTTCATTTTCTTCTTCATCAATCTTTTTCATTGCGATTCTCAAATTTTCAGACTCAAGGATAATTGACCTAACAGAAAATGTATAACATGCCACAGTTTTGTATGCTACATCAAGTAGAAATTTATATTTTGTACGTGGCAAATATTAAAAATCCACTATGGTCAGAGCCCTTAAAGGAACTTTATGTTTTTTGGTCGAGAGTTCGCTTCAGTTGGAAAACAACTTTTTTTACCTTCATTTTCTCTTGCATTTTTCTTTCCTAAAAAATTAAGAAAGAATTGGTAAACTTTTTCGGAATCCTTTTTCAATCCTAGACAATAAAGGTTCTCTTTCTCTCTTACTCACTCATGCTTAAAAACTCGCTTCTAATCGCTGAATCGAACCTATATTTTTCAAATCTTTCTATAATTCGAACTTATTCTCAGCTCTCGTCAGGGAGAAACCCTCGTAAAATACTCTCTATAATTCAAATCTTTCTGTTTTCGAAGATTTAGAAAATAGAAACAGTCAAAAAGCCTGAAAATTACAGCCGGGCCTTTAGAAAAAAATTAGCATTGTGTTTTAAGTAGCGTTTGGTTTTCTAATCAGACCGCCAATGCTTTTATATGCTCCTCAAAAAACTGCCGTAACTTACCGTGACAATTTTTGGAAACCAAAATGGCGGTCAAAGTTATGACAACAAGTAATGCTCCCATGACAACGAGGATTATTATAACTGTGTGCGAAAATAGAGGTTTTTTTATCTTCGTCGCCTTTGTTTCTTCGTGTTTTGGTACTTCAGCCACTGCAAACAAGATTAAAAAAATTCATTCATTGTTGATAAACACTGGGTGTCTGAAGGTAGTCTCAATCCCAACAAACTAAAATCTTTGATCGATTTTTTTTTCAAAAGGGAAACCCCAAATCGGAGAGAGCGTTAGATCTACTTTCCCATTCGACGAGGTCCCCTAGCGAACTTTCAATTCACGCAATGACGCAATTTTTTTCGAATTTCAAAATTTTCAAAATTCACACAATTTCTTTTCACGCAACATTTTCCAATTCACGGCTTCACGCAGTTTTTTTTTAATTTTCACACATTCACGCAAATGAAAAAGCCCATTCACGCATTCCCGTTAGAGGTCGATGCATTCACGCAAACAAAATCACATAAAATCCTTTTCGTAATTCGAATATTTCTCTTATTCGAAGAATATTGGTTGTTATTTGCTTGAAAATCGAATTAGATGGAGTCAAATGTATAAAAATATTAAGCAAAACTAATAAGATATGAATCTACACGTTTTTTATAAGAACAAACTACATAAGAACATAAGGCTTCGATGGCCAAAATATTAAGAACAAATTAAGAACATTTTAGGGCTTCGCGAACTCTAAAACACCCAATTTCTGAGGGAAATGGACAAAAATTCTCAAAAAATGAAGAAAATAAGAACATTTTAAGAACATTTAAAGGCTGAATACTCAAAACATACGAACATCCGAAGGCTTTAAAAATTTTGAATGTTCTTATAAAAAAAACGGTGTATCTATCGAAGTCTTAAAACTACCTTGTCTTTCGTCTGTTGTTTGAAAGAATTGAGACATCTCACCAAGCTGGCCATCCCAAGTAACTGCTTGTATCCTTGCAAATTTGATCCGTCTAAACAAGGCCTTATCATTACAATTTGTCAGTTGATTCTCCTCATGATACAGCTTTGTCATGATTAAGGTTTTATTGACATCGTATGCGAAAATGTTAAAGGTCTGTTTACACTGTGTTTCAGGTGCTGGTAATTTGAAGATGGTACAACAGGTGCCGGAAAATGTCGATAATTTGACAATGGTGAAATTTTTCTTCACTTTTGATGCTTTATCTAAAGGTTAGTGAATACACGTTTTTATAAGAGCATAAGGATTCGATGGCCAAAATATTAAGAACAAGTTCAGAACATTTTAAGGCTTTGTGGACTAATACCCAAAAATACTCACAAAATCGAAGGAAATCTTTGCATGAGAGTTTGTATAGCTAGTTCATAAATATCTCATTTCCCAATAGCAAAATAAGAACAAACTATTTAAGAACTTAAGGATTCGATGGCCAAAATGCCAAGAACATACAGGGTGTCCCTAATTAAAGTATCGAGTCGAAACACAACTATGAGTAGAAAGTTTTATGTGTGTATTCGCAAAATTGTATTTTAAGCTCTCCCTCTTTTTTCTTTGTCATTACGATTAATTTATACGTTGTAACTACCTTTTGTAATAAGCCTGTGTGATGGAGAACGTTCTTATATTTTAGCGATAACACACACGTTCAAACTCGATACTTTAATTAGGGACACCCTGTAGAGGTATAAAGAAAGACAGGATATGAATTTGTCGGTAATTGGTCGTTAAAGTCTTTTGATTTCTTTTATGTAATAAATCAAAAGAAATTTTAGGCTCGCCCGACGAAATACGACTTTTTAGTAGAACTCAAGTCTGTTCTGAACATCCTTACTATCAGCATCGAAGATTTCTAGCCTTCTAATATACGAGAATAAAATGAAATTTAGCTCCACGAAATAAGTTTGCGTTCAATTTTGGCATCCATTAAATTTTGTTTTGAAAAGATATTTTCTCTAGCCAGAAAATAAAAAGTTCTTTATAAGCACACACAATTTCAGACCCAATTTGTAGACAAAAAGTCGCTGGAGAATTTTGGAGGAAAGTATTAAGCAATAGGGTTCACCTTGAAGAAAATGTTGATAGAAAAATCTTGTCATTTGATGAAGGATTGCAAAGTTTACAGGCCCTTTTTTAGTCCAAATATTTTCTTACACCAATGTCAGAAACAATGAATCTCGCCTCATCTTATTTCCAACACTTAAGTTAGCCAATAAGATTTAACCTATCAACAAAAGAGCTCATTAAAAATGCACGATGTATGAGATTATGAGCATGCATACCTCGTAATTCTTTTAATCGTAGGGCGAGCATGGTTACAATAGCATACTTCTCCTGTTTCTTTATACCTCCATGCCAAGAACAAGTTAAGAACATGACTATGTGGACTCGAAAACATTTTATTTCTTAGGAAAATGGGCAAAAATACTCAAAAATTGGGGAAAATAAGAACAATTTTTGACCTTAAAACTAAAAAAGCTAAGAATATAGAATATAATAAAGGCTTCAGAATCCTTGGATTATTTTGTAAAAAACATGTAAACGAGTGATCAGTTTTTGGTCAAAAACAAGGACAACAATTAGCCTCTGTTCCAGCTTGTAGCCTGATTACCACGTATTTGTGTTAAAATTTTCAACATTTTTAACTGTCCCGTGACATAATCTGCAATCGCGTTTTCATAGCGCTGGGGCCACGACTCCACTTTGAAAGTGGATAGGGCCATCATATGGGGACTAAGAAGGAGCTATTAGTTGGCGCCAAGTGAAAAATTGTACAAATTTTAGCCCTTCTAGATCGCCTAAAATAGGTCTGATTTAAGGTTTCTCAACAGAATTAGGCTTATTAAGTAAATCTTCTTTTTGCTCTGAAAAAATGTGGTCAGGCCCAGGCCTGATCGCCCACCCCCACGCCCATCTTCTTTCTTTTTTGCATTTTGAGCCTAAAATTGTTCTTATCATGTTCTTATTAATAGGCTAAAATTGGGGTATTTTAAATTTTTATATCTTATTTCTATTTATTCGGTCCTTATTTTACTCACCTATTTTTCGCGGAACTTATTTTCGCGAAACAAATTTTCGCGTTTTTGGGTGTCTAATGTGAAAATTAGTTCCGTGAGATGCAATTTTTACTATAAATTCTTGTAACTCCTAGGAAAGAATTTCAACAAAAAGTGGGTGTCAAGCGCGAAAAATCTCCAGCCCTCGCAACACGAATGTAAGTTCCACGAAAATCAGTTATTGCAAAAATTACACCCCTTAAGGTAAGTAATCCTTCAGTCTTTTACAGTGCTTGATACATAAGTAGAGCGATCTCAGTGTCTTTTCTTTCTGACATCTCTTAAGGTATAACTCAGCCTTTTCACGGCTCTGCTTTTTTCTTTATACTTTGACATTTTTTTAGCCTTCTTGTTCTTATAAAGATATTCTTATAAAATAATGTAAGCAGAATTTTCAATTTTGTATCAATCGGACCAAACTGATTGCAATCAATCGCAATCGAAACTGTATCGAATAGTTTTAGAAATCTTTAAAAATGAAATTCTATCTGATTCTATGGGCTCGATTGCTGTTTTTGTTTTCAATCGTGTTCGATCTCTATCAATCGAACGAATCGAATCCGAAAAAATAGTAATAATTATGCGATAGAGTTTCGACCATTACGTACAGTAAAATTCATAATATGCACCGGTGCAATGTCTTCTAACATTACATCATAGACCCAATAGCTGATTGGTTGCAAGTGACGTATTGACTTATTTTACGTCACTTACAACCAATCAGTCATCACCTGTTGGATGATGCAGAAGACATTGCAGTGATGCGCATATCATGAATTCTGACATTATATCGCGGACCAAATAGTTGATTGGTTGTAAGTGACGTAAAACCCGTCAATACGTCACTTGCAACCAATCGACCGTTGGGTGATGCATAAGACATTGTAGTGATGCATAAGACATTGCAGTGATGCATAAGACATTGTAGTGATGAAAAGACATTGCAGTGATGCAGAATACTCACATTTGACCATCAATCTGGAGGAGGCCATCCATCTTTTGAATCCGAAAGCTTTAAAATGGATCTCACTTCCACAATGTTTTCGAGTAATGTTATACAAATCGATACTATATCGATATTTTCTTGTCTTTGCATCTTCAAAATCATGATTGATCCTTGCTAAACCATTGCTCTCTTCAGCCCAAGTGTATTTTAATGAAGGTGTTGGGTTTCCACATAAAGTTAATGAGATATGTGTAGAAAATCTATCTTCTTGGATCTGGTAAACCTTTTGAACCACCCTACTGCCGCAGTTCGTTACTCCACCTTAAATATAAATATTAAAATAGTAATACAGTACAAGTCTATTTTCTTCTATCTGCAGAAAGTGCTCCAATGATATCAGAGCTTGTTCAAGTTGTTAAAGAAAGTTATATGAAACACTTATACGGGATACGTTTATTTTCAAGGTTTAACAAATGGTGGTTTAATCCACTAGTCTCTAACTAAGTGACTGGATCGGGCTTCCCATATAAAAGAAAGCGTGTCCAATTTAAAAGCTGACTAAAGCGCCTTGTTGTTTTCAATTCTTGTCGTCAATAGGGCTTTTCGAATGTTTTGAAATTCGAACGTTCGAAAATCTAATGTAATATAGAAAAACAACATGGTAGACTAGTCGACTTCAAAACTGGACACTGTGAGCAGTTAATCTATCTAGTGTGTGAAGGAATCTGTGGTTTTAAGTAAGCAGGCAAACAGAATTTTCTTGCACCAAAAAATATATCTGTGGTTTAATCAAATAGTGCCATGATTTACTGATCCTGACGTGACGAGAGGGTGGTAAAGGAATGTGGGAAGAGTTGACTGAATCCCGGCCTCAAAGGGGGGAATTTTCTGTTAATTGCTTAAGAGGTTTCAGGTCAAGTACATTATGCATCATCCCTTCTATCTGTGGCACGCGCATGAGTGTGAAGTCTTCATATCTCGTGGACGTCCCCCTAAAAGATGGAGCGATCTAATCCAAGAAGACACAGGGATCCCACTTCCTACTGCTGAGCGCCGTGCCCGTAACAGAGAAAAGTGGAAAGAGTTTGGCTCTAAGAAGTGTGCAAAGATCCCCATGGGATTCTGCACTTAATTCAAGTTAGTACCTTTCACATTTTGAAGGAAGATAGTCTTTCTTGTGAGACTGATATTCTTGAAAGACGCTGTCTGACCAAAAGCCTCAACAGAGCAATTCAAGTGTGCAAAGATCCCCATGGGATTCTGCACTTAATTCAAGTTAGTACCTTTCACATTTTGAAGTAAGATAGTCTTTCTTGTGAGACTGATATTCTTGAAAGACGCTGTCTGGCCAAAAGCCTCAACAGAGCAATTCAAGTGTGCAAATATCCCCATGGGATTCTGCACTTAATTCAAGTTAGTACCTTTCACATTTTGAAGTAAGATAGTCTTTTTTGTGAGACTGATGTTCTTGAAAGACGCTGTCTGGCCAAAAGCCTCAACAGAGCAATTCAAGTGTGCAAAGATCCCCATGGGATTCTGCACTTAATTCAAGTTAATACCTTTCACATTTTGAAGTAAGATAGTCTTTTTTGTGAGACTGATGTTCTTGAAAGACGCTGTCTGGCCAAAAGCCTCAACAGAGCAATTCAAGTGTGCAAAGATCCCCATGGGATTCTGCACTTAATTCAAGTTAATACCTTTCACATTTTGAAGTAAGATAGTCTTTTTTGTGAGACTGATGTTCTTGAAAGACGCTGTCTGGCCAAAAGCCTCAACAGAGCAATTCAAGTGTGCAAAGATTCCCATGGGGTTCTGCACTTAATTCAAGTAAGTACCTTTCACATTTTGAAGTAAGATAGTCTTTCTTGTGAGACTGATGTTCTTGAAAGACGCGGTCTGGCCAAAAGCCTCAACAGAGCAATTTAACACGTCTCCATAGTTCAGCTTGTGGACTCGAACAACCACACTATTCGTGTCAAAGAGTACACTTATTCCTTGTTCCCATAACAACTCAATGGCTTTTTTATTGTTAGGGCCAACATGTACACAATGAGTATCATTGAAACTCAAGTTCAGAAATGAATGTTTGTAAACTTCTGCTTTTGTGTAAGTTATATTCCAGACCAGAATTGCTGATTTTCCAACTTGGTATACTTCGGGGGATACCGTCTTGATTTCAACTCCTAAAAAATGGACTTCATGTAAATATAAACAAGAATCGCAAAATTGCGACTAAATATTTCCTTAAAAATGAAGGTCATCATTGACATATATAAAAAAGGGATAGCCTTAGTAAAAGAAAGGTGAGAGTTACAAGTTACGTGGTTCTAAAGGTTCCTCCAAGTTCTTGTTTACGACTATGAGAATCAAACAAATACAATTTTGAATGTTTTAAGGGTTTTTTTTCTTTTAAAATCGAGATGTAATAGACGATATCGGATTTAGATAAATGCAATGCATTCTGGTTTCTAGGGACTCTCAAAGGAATTATAATAGATTAATTATAATAGATTATAATTCCTTTGAGAGTCCCTAGAAGCCAGAATGCATTGCATTTATCTAAATCCGATATCGTCTATTGCCTTCAATAACAAGGTAGTTTTTATCAATAATGTCATCTTTGTCAGAAAGTATTTCAACAGAAAAATCAACTTGTCCAATGACAGTGATATCAAAGTAATTATTTTCAAAAATAATCCGAGGAAGCTCATCATTTAACAAAAATCTTTTAATTCCAGTATTTTTATAAAACTGGGTCTCCTTTGTGTAAAAAATAATCTAGATCATTTTCTTTCCAAATATTAACACAACGAACTTTTGTCCAACATATTGAAAAAAGTGTGTTAGTAGCACACTGCTTACCCGCAGTCTCTCCAAACATTTTGTGTGCCTGATTAAAGTTACCTTGGATTGTTTTTTCAAAAGTCATTTTCAAAAATCTTAGCGTTTTATTAGCAAGAGCTTTTATCGTGAGAAAATAATATTTTAATCCACGAAAGTGGTAAAAAATACTTAGAGAAAATGGTACTATGAAAGCCCATTCTATACTCCTAAATGATAGTTGAAAGATCAGCAGTTGAGAGGGTTGATTAAAATAGAAATCAAAGCACACATAATGAGTATACATATATATTTGTCCAGAAAGAACTGGCATGTTGTTTGCTTTGTTTTGGTGTTTAAAAATATGTACTTATCAGTCCTAAAAAAAATACATTTGAATATAATGAGGGCAATAAGTCTGGTTAAATGTTACTTTATTCACAAGATTTAAGGATTACTGAAAAAATACTACTGCAGATGAACTAAACTCAAAAACTAAAACTTTACAATAAATTTACATTACGACAAAGTAAAAATTTATCTTTAATAGCAACAAAAAAAAAATATGCCTCAAAGTTTTAAAGCATCTAAATAGCTTTAAACAGAGCTAGTCAGAGCTTCAATTCAGTTCAGTAGGTATAGAGAATTCAAGATTTGAAAACAGACACTGCATTGGTTTACAAGACTAGAGAAAGATGTCCATACGGTTCATGAAAAAAAATAAAGTATTTATCAAAAAAAGGTTCTCTTTTTTTGGTAATCAATTCCAACAAACACCAATCAAGATACCCTAACAGGATCCCACGGTGTAAACATTATCAACCAACAAAACTCACACCACCAAAATTGTAAAAATAAGTCAATATAATTTCTACGACAATTTCTCGTAAAATGTTTTTTTTCCAACATTCTGATACCAATCATGACTGGAGTCATCATGTGTAGAGTGACTGTGTATAACAATAAAAGTTTATTGAAAATCATCCCACGGTCATGGTAAAGCTAAAGATTTATCAACCAAACAAAACTGACGCCAAGTCAAATCTGTCGATTAAAAATTTCCATGAAAATTATAATTGAAACTTATCTCATAAAATGCTTTTTTCAACATTCTGGAGGTGCTCAAAGTTAGAGGTATCATAGAGGCCCCCCCAGCGGCACCCCTTATCACGCCATCACGCAAAAAAATTTTCTCCATCACGCATCACGAAAATCGCTAAAATTTGTCATCACGCAAAAAATAGCGAAAAAAAGCCCAAATCACGCATCACGCCTCAATTTTTTGCCCTATCACGCATCACGCCACAATCTTGATCACGCCATCACGCCAAAAAAAATCTCTTATCACGCCATCACGCAAGAAAAAAGTCCCAATCACGCCATCACGCAAACCGCTGGGGGGGCCTCATCATATGTAGAGCCAAGCAATACATGAAAAGTCATTTGCTATCCCATTTGCCATGAGATATATGAGTCAAGAAATCAAACAAAAACCAACAAATCAAAAAACCAACAAGTCTCTTCACTTTCATGTCACATCGAATCGTGTTTATATGGGGTAACCAGAAAGTCAATCCACAAGAACAGCCATCTTCCTTTATTATGGAGTGTTCCAAAACTATTGGTAGGTTGTTTGAAAGTAAAGAAACCCACACAGTTTGATTTATTTTAAAGATTTAACTTGAAAACAAAACAAACTGCATCTTTCTAGCAAAAACTCATGTTTCAACCTGCTACATAACAATTGCCAGTCGGGTCTGCTACTAACATGTAATAGTTTTATTATAACCGGGCTTGAGAATCCGTAAGGAAGTTGTAACATATATTATATATATAGTTTATCAGTCGACTTGAATCATGATACATTATTTATATTTCACTGGATGCATTTTTCGCTGTGAAATTAAAAACGGGCGTCAGTCAGGGCGTACGGAAGGCGTTTTGACACGGGAAATTATTATGACGGAGAAAGCCCGTTTTAACAAATATTTCCCTTTTGGAAAACGGGAAATATTTAAAAAGCGATGCATTTTGTGAGATTGTTTCGAGTGTATTACAATAGAATTCAATTAAGGAATTTCTAGGAGATCTCTATTGTAATACACTCGAAACAATCCCACAATGCATCGCTTTTTTAGAAAAATCAAAAACTCCGGTAAGGTCTATTAAAAAATTATAGTTACTCGATGATCAGATTTATACTGCAATTTATCAGTCCAAATCTCAACAGACTATGTTTCACAAGTTATGAACATTTTAAGGATTCTAAAACAACCAATTTCTTATGAAAATGGCCGAAAGTAAGAACATGTTAAGACTACACATGTATTCGCTAAAATTTTTTGCATGAAAATATCATAGGAGTTAAACTTACCTGAGGTCAATGAAATTGAAGTCAAAATAGCCACCAAAGAAGATAGCAAGTGCATATTAGACATTCTTGGAGATTAAATGTTTCATTGGCGCGTTTGATGAATACAACTTGATAACTTCTTATATCTCAACGTTTGAAAGTCTCTGCATATCTGTTTTTGTGCATACACGGCGATCTTTAATCGGATTCAAAAATGTTCAATTTTGGTCATAAAGAAAAATCGACGATGTCTAAAGACATGATTTTTCCTTTATCTGATGAAGAACTAAAAAGCGAATATATTGTGAAAATTTCAAAGTTCTACTCCTTTCCAATCCGGAATAATTCCAATTCCGATTTTGAGGGAGCTCACGCGGGATGCGGTGGGATATTGAGGGAGCTAAAAGTAAACATTTCCAAAAAAATCCGATTTTGAACAACTGTCTTAAAAAAAAAGTTTTGTGTTAAAATTGTACATACTAGGGCTTTATTCACCCAAAGAAAGGGGTTACTTTAAGAACGTTTACAGCACCTTTAACAAAAATAGACTTTCGATTTCCCCGATTTTTAAACATTACTGTAAAGATCGCAGTGATAATGGCATAAAACCGAAGGTTATATATAAGGTAAATTTCCCTTTGTAGCATTTGAACCTACTTATTTTATACGTGCGGCCCGTGCGGTTTTCAAACAAAAGCTGGATTGAATATAAAATTTATCACGTGAATTCGAAAAATGCGAAACCGAAAACAAATAAAAAACTGCTAAATTCGAGGACGGTAAAAGTCAGTCAGGATATAGATAAATTGGAACCTTGCCGTCTCCGTCGGAGAAAAACACGCATACATAAACTCGTGCAAGTCAGACTCGAAAAGCGCTTCACCACTAAGCTTACTTTTGCCAAGCTAATTTTCCTTTTTGTTCAACCGTTTTACAAAAATTGAAAAGGAAAGTAAATTTATAACCTTGTTCAACATGATATCCTTTTTCACTGAAATGTTGATGGGGTCAACAATTTAATCTCAAAAAGTTTCTAACCAGATATGACTTTTTTATGCAATTTCGCATCCCTTATAACAAATTAAGGAAACGCTGGCAGCCTAGACCTACTACCGAGTTAATGTATGTGTGTTTTTCTGCGACGGAGACGGTAAGGTTCTAATTTGACAAGATCTTGACCAGCTGAGGACGACGGTAAATCAGCACTTTCACCGTCTTCGATTTCGCGGGTAAGAAGTGTGGGTTATTCCAAATCGCTTCAGCCACTCAACCGTCCTCAGAAGTGCACTTTGTCCCTCTCAATCAACATTTCCCCTTTTCTTTCAGAAAAACAAACTACCTTCTAATGCCTTCTGAAAGTAAAAGTAATTAGCCCTTCACTCTAAAACTATATTAATTTTAGGTAACTATGCCTTAGATTAGATGGTATGCTAATTTATAATTAGGCTTACACGTTTTTTATAAGAAAAACTATATGAGAAGATAAGTCTTAGACGACCAAAAGAACAAGCTAAGAACATTTTTAGGATTCGCGGAGTCTGAAACACCCAATTTCTTAAGACAATGGACAAAATACTAATCAAATCGTGAAAATAAGAACATGTTAAGAACATTTTTAGGCTTAAAATTCAAAAAGTTGAGAACATCTGAAGGCTTAAAATGATGTTCTTATACAAAAAAACGTGTATGTTTCAGACATCAGATGAGAACTTATCTTAAGCTTACTTATCTGTACATTAATTTTTTATAAGAATGGTGTTTTTTCAATTCATAATGAATATTCATAACTTTTTCAGGAAAATCATCCTGGAATATTCTTACGGTATTCTTAGGTTTGGGGTCAGTCTGGGGTTTTTATAAGACACAGATACTTTGAATTTTACAGAACAGCAAGAAAAGCATTTACTTGCTCACCCTAAAATTCATTTAAACAAAAGACTTTGATTTGGCAAAAATAAGAAATGTAATGTAAATGTAGAAACACTATTCCCTCTACAATATTCATTTGTCCAAGGTCCCGAAGGTCCTGAGGTCTCAAGATAAGAATGTACCAAATACACCCCAAAATATACATATAATCCCCTTGGTCCCAAAGGTCCCGAGGTCCCGAGATGAAATGTATTTGGTATATTCTAATCTCAGGACCTCGGGACCTTCGGGACCTAGGGGTATATGTATATTTTGGGGTGTATTTGGTATATTCTAATCTCGGGACCTCGGGACCTTCGGGACCTAGGGGGTATATGTATATTTTGGGGTGTATTTGGTATATTCTAATCTCGGGACCTAGGGGGTATATGTATATTTTGGGGTGTATTTGGTATATTCTAATCTCGGGACCTTGGGACCTTCGGGACCTAGGGGGTATATGTATATTTTGGGTGGTATTTGGTTATTCTAATCTCGGGACCTTGGGACCTTCGGGACCTAGGGGGTATATGTATATTTTGGGGTGTATTTGGTATATTCTAATCTCGGGACCTTGGGACCTTCGGGACCTAGGGGGTATATGTATATTTTGGGGTGTATTTGGTATATTCTAATCTCGGGACCTCGGGACCTTCGGGACCTAGGGGGTATATGTATATTTTGGGGTGTATTTGGTATATTCTAATCTCGGGACCTTCGGGACCTAGGGGGTATATGTATATTTTGGGGTGTATTTGGTATATTCTAATCTCGGGACCTTGGGACCTCGGGACCTAGGGGGTTATTGTATATTTGGGGTGTATTTGGTATATTCTAATCTCGGGACCTTGGGACCTTCGGGACCTAGGGGTATATGTATATTTTGGGGTGTATTTGGTGTATTCTTATCTCGGGACCTTGGGACCTTCGGGACCTATGGGTACAAGTATTTTATGGGGGTGATTTTCATCTCGGGACCTTGGGACCTTCGGGACCTATGGGTACAATTATTTTTTGCAGGGATTTTTATCTCGGGACCTCAGGACCTTCGGGACCTAGCGGTACAAGTATTCTGTGGGGGTGTACAGCATAATATCAGGAATATAGAACTGGTTCGGTAAAATATACAGGAACAAATCTTTAGCCGACGTTGTAAAAACTCCAGATCATCTGAAGGTTTGGATACAATACCAGCCAAAAGCTAACATGTAATACTCATACCTCAAGCAAAAACTTTGACATTTTTGTTGAACCTTTTAGCATTGCTTGATAATAATTGGCAATTAGGGTTCAATTGTCAATTTCCATCATGATGGTGGTATTCTTACCGTATTCTTAATTTTTTGGTCAATTTTATCATGAATATTTTTACTAGCTATAGTAAGCACCAAAGAGCCCCAAAGAGCCGAGGTGTAAATGTAAATTTACTTATCTTCCAGGGTTACATGTTGAAGTGGTATTGGATGAGTGTCCATGTCAAGATTACCTTGTTTTTCCTTATCGAAAACACCCGAGCAAAAAACCGGATTTGCTCCCTAGTGTTACTTATAATTAGACAGATTATAAATTTTTCAATTTATAAATCAACAAAGTAAAAAAAAAAACGATAGCATAAAATCTAGTCTGGTTGTTATCAGCCATTGACAAAGAAACAATAGATTCTGAGACCATGCTGAGACTAAGAGAATAGGAAATAGAAATGAGGTTTAAAAAATAGTGGGCGGAGGGACGTCATTAAATCCCAACTTCCAATCGTATGGATAGCGAGTTTTTTTAAAGGTTTGGCTGTCCTTTTTTGCACTTTGAGCCTGAAATTGTTTTTGAATTGCTCAAAACCCGGCGTATTTAATTATTGAGCCTCGTATTGTTCTTATAAAATTCTTATAAAAAAGAAAGAGTTGAGTTGGAAAACATTATCAATAAAAGTTTGACTTATAGAAATAATTTGTTAGTGTCGAAATTTCTTCGCTTTGCGAAAACGGAAGGGTAAAATAAGATTTATCTTATAAATATTTTATCTTGACAGAATTGTGATTACATGTTTTTTTTTATTATAACCTAGTTTATAAGAACATATAGGCTGAAATTCGTCGAAAAATTAAGAACATCTTAAGAACATGCCCAGCCTCAGTTTGGAAAAAAATGACAAGAAACTACAATTTTTCCTCTTTTTAAGCAGTTTTAACCGAATTTAGGGGTGGATCTTCAAAAGTCAAGAGCCAAATATTGTCCAAATTTTGCCAAATTTAAGTGCTCTTTATTTTGTATCATATTGTCGATTTAGAGTAGTCTGAAAAATTAAGAACGCATTTAAGAACATTTTAGGCTGAAAATTGCTAAAAAAATAAGCACATCCAGGCTCAGCCAAATTTTAGGTGTTCTAATAAAAAAAAACGTGTATATCTTTCAAACGATGAGTGATCTTTACTTAAACATAAATGGGTCCTGAGAAATTGCTTGAAAAGTTAAGTGTCTATATATTTTTGAGACAGACTTTAATGACATTCGATGGCATTTAATTTGGGAATTTAATATATTTTAGGCAAAATATTGCTATTAAATAATAAAAATGACTGTTTTTAAGCTCAAAAATGCACAAATTTTGATAAATACATGAAATATTTTAAATTGGCTGAATAGGGTGGGAAGTTTGAATTTCAGGACAATTTTAAGTTTAATTTTCTTTCTGCATAAAAATGTCTTCCCTTAAGCTAAAACTTTTTTAGCGCTGTTGCTTGCCCTGGATCCATACCGTGATATGTTTCTTGTCATACTTTTCCAGAATTTTTAATGACTGAACTGAACCTGCATTGCAGGGAAAAATCTCTCTGCAGGCGAGTTACCCGCACCAAGCGTTAAACAAGAAGCAAAAATATCATAAGCTAGACCGTGAACAAAATTTAACGCTTGGATTCCCAGTTTATTCCACACCACCGCCGCGAAAGCCTATTGTAATACTTGCACTATGCGAAATTAATAACAAACGTTCGACACACATGCCAAAACAGACGGTGGCTATTGACTATGAAATATAACCGGACATCAACCATTACAGAATATTATATTAACCAGAACAAATAGCAAATTCACAAGAATTCTTGTCCAATATCGTGCGTGGAGCTATGCTGCCTCCTCGCTCGCCCTGAGGCTCGCTGCGGGGACAATAAAGTATATTCTTATAAAAAAACCGTGTATTCTTTCGGCTTATGGTCATTTCCCTATGACTTATCTGAAGTTTCCGGAAGCTCTCAATTTTTGTAGGTTGTAATCCTAAAGATATTTTAACGGTACAGTTTCATAAATAAGTCAAGATCTATAATTACATTATATCGATCTTGTGAATAAATTGGCTCGTTACCTAGACTAGAAAACTAGTCTGTTAATTAATCATGTCAGAGGGTGGAAACATAAAGGCGGTGGGTGTTTGCTAGAATAGGAGATGCATAGGAGAACGAGCAAAAGTTGGTGAGAGGCTGCTGATCAACAACTTTCAGCCTTTGCCGCTGACGAAATTTCTTCCTACGCTTACCTAACTCTAACCTATCTCTATCCTAACACGCGATTTTTTGAAATATTTTAAAGTTACAGATGGAACGGTGTCGAGGAAAAAGCCGTGGTCGTCTGGTACAGGCAAACCTAACTCCTACGCTCACATTTCCCGCGTGATACCGTTTCAGCCCGACTGGCGTGCCAGTCTATACATTACCCCATGACAAAGCTACTAAACAAGAAGTTGATTCAATTAAGTTTGAATTGATTAGATTTAATTAGGTTTTTATTTATTTTTTATTTTGTTAGGGGTAATTGCTCTCCATCTTGCACCTTCGTTGTCGCTCTTTTTTTATACTATTACCCTCCTTTGCATCATGCTAGGACTTTCGATTTTATAGGAATTACTCTCTTTTATACTTAATTTTTGTCTATTTTAACGACTTTCTTTTAGAATTTTATGGCTCTAATAATGATGTACGTATTCACAATTTTATGGATTCTGTAGGTAGACTTGTTTGTATGAGTTTCCATTTTCTATATTGATGATATACTTTCTTACTGATGATGGCGCTTGGATGAGGCCGAAACGTTTATGAATAAATTTTAAGTTAACACAAATCAAGAATGAAGCTTCTGTGTTTGAATTTTCTTTTAAAAACCTTCGGTGGGATCAACCTATATGAAGGAGTTAATAAGGGGGTTGTATTTTTACGGTGTGACGGGGTTGGCCTTTTTTTAGTACGGTATTACGGGATTTGACGAAAAAAGTGACGGGAAAACGGTATTTTAAAATCAGACGAATGTCATGTAACAAGCACATAAAATTTTTGATTTTGCAGCCTGTGTATCAGTTAGTTAGACTAGGTCATGAAGCGGTGGTGATCGTTTTTATTGCCGGCACCGATAAGGAGGGTGAACATTTCTCCTTACTAGAGAAATACGCCATGTATTTCTTCGGTGCCCCTTTTCCCTTTTTTCACCGTAGCAGGAATAGAATTTTTTGGCAAAAAAGGGAAAACTTCACTCATAAGTCTTTTTTAAATGGAATAATCAAGGTCAAAGTCTCTTTAGACCCTTCTATTGAATTAGGCTGGTCAACAGTCATAGCGCTCCTTGATCAATGGGCGTGTCCTGTGTTCGAAGGGCGGATCCTCGGATCAAAGGGTGGGTTGGTTCTATGAGAAGAAACTTAAGTACTGTTCACATGCAAGGTGCCCCTATTGGCTTTCTTATGAGAAAAGTTGTTGCTTACGAGGATTTGAGGCTTTAAAAACTCAAAAATGGATTTCAATAAGGCAAAGAATGTAGCCTGGAAGCCACTTGATCCCTCCAAAATCGATAAATTTATGAAAAAAGCGGGTGATTCAACAATTGAACAGTTAGCATATGTGTGTAAACGAATACGATATTTTTTATATAACCATATATTATATAAATAGGTTCTCTTCCTTTTTAATATTGATCAAAAAGTTCATGAATATACACGCTTTTTTTATAAGAACGGTGTAAATCAATTTCATCATGGATATTCTTAACTTTTTGGGAAAATCATCCTAAAATAGTCTTACAGCATTCTTAGGTTAGGATACTTATTCAGACTACATTTAACATTTAGTACATACGTCTCAAGCATAAAATTCATTTCCGTGAAATGAGTGAGCCTAACTTGGGGATAATTGACAATTTAAAATTAAAAATGCTCTAAAAATGGCATTCTTTGCTTGAGCAAAATTCCATGATGGTGATATTTTTAGCATCATTCTTAATTTTTGGCCATTTTCATCATGGACATTCTTATAAAGTGTATTCTTATAAAAAATAGCGTGTAAATCAGGTTTTTTAGTTGATGAAAATTTTGTCAATATTGAAAATAAGTTCTTCCTGTTTAGCTCATATACAGCGGCGGCGCCCTTTGAAAAGCTGATAAAAATATTCTGACCTATCGAAAACCGACTCGATATAATGTATCAAGCGTTATCATCTTCAATTACTTTCATTGAGCTTTTCCAAAAATAGTCCGTGCCCCCCCCCCCCCCCCCTGTTGAGGATATCCAGGGGGTTAACGATTTTTGTTCAAAAGTGGATATAAGTGAGCGGATATCCCCAGGGGGTAAAGTGTCTTTTCAAGTAAAAAATACGATATCCAGGGGCATCTTTATAAGAGAGTATATTCAGGGGGTTGAGCATATTTTTAAGAGTGGATATCCATGGGGTCTTTACTAATAAAGTAAGATATCCAGGGGGTTCAATACTTCGAAAAATCAATATCCTCAACAGTAGGGGTAAAAAGCCCATTTCAAGATTTCTAGAACTTTAGGGAAATAAAGTTATGAAGACTTTTGTATTGGCAATTACTTTCGTTTTAAGATTTTTAGAACTTTAAAGGAAAGAAAATTATGAAGATTTTTCTAATGAAAGGTCCACTTTATTTGGTTGCCGCCGCCATTTGTTCATTTTTACAATTCAATGAAGGTATTTTATATGTTTTTTTTGTTTTTTTTGAAATATTTTGATTAAAAACACCCCTGTGTCAGTGACCTTTAGGGAAATTAATTATCCAGTTTAGAAAAGGAAGGTGTCAATGGGTTGTTTAAAATGTCTCACTTTTGGGTGAGGGTATTAATTCTTTTGCTTATCCAATCAGTTTTGCGTTATCTATATCACCACAACAAATTACGGTGTTTTGTTTAATGAAGTTTTAGAGTCACTTTTTTTAACCCTTGCTTTGGTAATTTTCAAAGATGTTTATACTAAAGCCTCCCTGTGTGGTTTCTATAATTTCTGATATTTCTCTGACCTTTTAGCACTTACAATCGAGACATCATCACCAGAAAAATACGAATCTGGAAAACCAGCCACTCTGCAATGGAATGTCACATACATAGGAGATAAAAATCTCCACTCAATGAGACTAGATGTTTACCTTCAAGACAATGGTACGCGAATACTTGTGGGTACCCACGCTGGTGTGGAAAAACCCTTTAGGGATGATTTTGATACTGAAATCAGTCCAGCATCAAATTCAATATCAGTTAACGTGACCATTAAAGAACTCAAGTCTGGTGATTTTTACAACTTCACTTTGGATGCAGTCGAACAAAGAAAACACCGCCATTTGAAATCATCGACCGACAGGAAAAGGCGATTGTCGTATCTGACGTCAAAAGTAAGAATATCTGATACACAACAATTTGACTGCAAGCACTGACCTTTATATACCCTGGACCAAGTTTCTCAATCCCGGCAAAGCAAAATCTTTGATCGGAGTTTTTTGAAAAGTGGTACCCTAATGGTAGCGAGCACCTCACTAAAAACCGGATTTTTCATCTCGTTTCTTAGTGAGTTCCACTTTGACGTTTTCGAAAAAAGAAAGCCTTTCAAGTGCTTTGACGCAAATCGATGTTTTCTACGCAGGAGCTTCAAAAGTAAAAGTGACGTCAAAAAATCGAATCTAGAGCCCGAAAACCTGCTCAAACATTCGAAAAAGTCGCAAAGTGGAATAACGTTAATTGCGTAAAAAAACGCGGGTGCGTCTAGTATAGGCTACCCTAATGGTGGCACTACTCATTAGCGGTGTGTAAATGCATCGAGGGCGCTACTCTACTTTCTCTCGAAAACTTTTGATGATGTAGCGCAGTTAGACGTTAATTTTAACATTGCATGGCTTCTTTACGTGTATCAATTCAAAAAAAAACTTCGAGAAAGATGGCGGATATAGCTTGGCCAGGGTATAAAAGGTCAGTGCTACAATTTATATTTTGACGTTGCTGTTTTAAGTCAATTATCTTAATAATATTTTTCTCAATCATCGCCCGGATCTTTCTCGTAGTATTGGAGGCGGAATCGACTAAGTCATAACAGTTCATTTATTTGCTTGATCTTGATCTGAACTTACCTCTAGTACTATCGAATATTGTATATTAAAAGAAGGAAAGAAAGCAAGAAAACTTTACCTCCGTAATATTGAATATGGTATAATCCTCTACACAAAAACCAATTTCCCAAATTGCTTCATGAACGACTTCTCAACGGTTAGAAGTTTTTTGAAAACTACGTCAAAAGAGTGAAAAATAGTTTTTCTTAAAATTCTCACTCAAATTAAAAAGAAGTGAGCTGATTTTTGCTAAAGAAGATGAAGGAAGCTGCGCTCGTCGTAATGGTGTATCTCTTCTACATCAAATGGGAGAAGCCACGAGAAATCGAAATTTAAAGTTCAAACAAGACTTTTTGACTCGACGTCAAAACACAACAAACAAACGGGGTTTTTTGCACCGATCCATCTGTACGCAATCATTCGGCACATTTCGAACCTCATCTCTGGTGACATCGAAACTAATCCGGGCCGCTCGCTTGTCCTGTTTTGTGCCAAAACTGTCAGAAATTCGTCCACTTGGAATGCAAGGTTTGTCTCAACCGACTCACGTAAAAATGTATTATAAAACTGTAAAAAACTTCTCAGACAAACACAATTTATGGACATGTCACGACTGTCTGCTTACTGAATTACCGTTCCACAATGCGATATAGACTTTCTACTATCAGACCCCTCGCCGTAATATATCCGCGCAACAGATACTCAAATCCAGTTGGATCTTCTAAATGCCAACCGAAACAACTAAGCTGCGCACTTAACTTCTCTATAAAAAATAAGATGCCCAACTGAGCCATGCTCCTAAAACACAAGTTCGAATCCTAAAAATCTCTGAGACAGGCTCGTTACCATCCTGCACTCATCCGACAACTCAACTTCTCCGGTTATCATTTTTCAGATAATAACAGAAATGGTAAACTGGTGTGGCGTGGAGCCTACTTCAAAGACGGCATTAAACATTCCCAAGAGCCATCGCCGAAAGAACAACATCGAACAAAGGTTTTGAGTGAAGGGAAAAAAAGTCCTTTCTTATAGGTTTTCTAAACCAAGTTCGCAGACTGAAAACGCGCTGCTTCAAAAATTCGAAAATTAATTCGTCGTTCACACCACCTGGTCTCTCCAATGTGATTACTGGTGATACAAATATCGATCTCCTGAAAGAGAACTACAACGTTGCTGACGAATATAAAGATACCCTAGATCGTCTCGGTTTACGTCAACAAGTGAAGAAGCCAACCCGGAAGGGAAAACCCTGCATTGATCATATCGTTACCTCATTCTCAAAAGTCATCCACGATGATGTTATCCCATGCGACGAAATGAGCGATCATGATGCTGCCTTCGTCATATGTAATCTACGCAAGCACGTTGAACCCAGATAATTATTCGAAATGACAAACTCAATTTAGCAGCATTTAAACATATCAGACAAATACCGTTCATCTTGTTTACGCTTTTGATACCCTGAAGAAAAAACTGACTATTTAACAAACTTTTTACCGATTGTCTGACCGACACGCACCCTCATCAGGCGAAATTAACGCGCCCACCACTCCGTGGTTAAAAGATTCAACATCAGCGAGAGCAAAAGGAAAGAGGACTATTTACGAACCAAATGTATTCCCCGCCATCGAGCAAAAAGATTGGGATCGTTTCGTAAATCCGAAACGATTAAAAACTCTTATTCGAGTACAAAATCCAGTTTTTTCCCGACGCGCACTATCCGCCAAAAGACCGAAGAGATGGTCACCATCCATCGCTCCTGAAACCATCACCACAAAAGATATCCGCTGACCCCCCACCAATGTCCACTTCAAC